>NC_056732.1:1900307236-1900485983 GCF_019279795.1 Protopterus annectens | reverse complement strand
CCTTATCTGCAAAGCCATGGAGAGGATCATAATGGACCTCATAAATAAAGACATAGGGAATTTGCAGACTTTGGATCCAACCCAGTTTGGCTTTGTCAAAGGCAGATCATGCCTTTTAAACTTGGTTGACTTTTTCAAACAGTCACCAAAGCCATTGATGAGGAAAGGCAGTCCATACAGCCCACCCCCAGCTGGCTAAGGCCTTCGATACCATACCCCACTCGGGTATCATTGAAAAACCCATCAGCTTAAATGTTAACCCATATATCACAAGATGGGTTGCAAACTGGCTGAGTGACAGAACCCACAGGGTCAGAGTTGCTGGCGCCATGTCAGACTCAAAGCCTGTCACAAGTGGTGTCCCACAGGGCTCAGTCCTGGCCCACTCTTGTTTGGCATCTACTTTTCCAAGTACAAGCAAACACAGGAGGGTTATGGCTGACAAAGTTTGCAGATGACTGCAAACTGGGCCATAGTAGAAAACACATCTGACACAGATATCCTTCAGAAGGGTCTCACAGAAACGGATAACTGGTGCCAGAGCCACGGCCTAAAGTTAAATGCCAAAAATGCATAGTCATACCCTTCGAAAAACAAGGTTACCCTAGCTACCAAACAGGTGGCAATCCACTGTGCACAGAAGAAGTTATCAGGGACCTGGGGACCCAGGTTGATAGTAGTCTGTCATTCGACACCCATGTAGCTAAAGTAGTTAGGAAGACCTTCTACATTGCCCACCTTATCATGAAGGATTCTCATCTAGATCAAGGGAGGTCATAGTCTCCCTTTACTCATCACTCATCAGACCAATGATTGAGTACAATGCCCCATTCGAATGTATCTGACCCGACACTTGCAGCAGCTGGAGAGGCCACAAAGTTCCTCACCAAAAGGATAAAGGGTCTCAAAATCTGTCCTATGCTGCCCGACTGAAAGAACTCCAGCTCTATTCAGTCGCCACCGCTTGCTCAGAGGTGACCTTTGCCTAACATACAAGGCCATGTCAAACCCAGATTTGATGAATATGCTTCACCTCAAAAAATCTAGATCCATCAGAGCCACAAGGGTGGGAGACTTAAACCTCGACACGGCTATTAATAGGACGTGCTGGAGGGATAGATTCATCACCCAAAGACTCCCTATGCTGTGGAACAAAATCACGGTATATGTGAGGCAGAGCACCTCGCTGGCCTTGTTCAAGAGAAATCTTGACCAATGGATGGGAGATCGCAGATTACCTCAGTGTCACTGCTCGACAGAGGCACAGCAAAATAATGGGTATAGTTCCCCATACTAAAGGGGTGGCGTAAGCCACAAAACGATGGGCTAGGCTTGTAAATGCCCTCGGGCAGATAGCCTAGTATGAACCTATGAACCTATGAACCTATGAGCCATGTAGAAGGATTTCCTGACCACTGTGGTGACGTGATTATCAAAGGAGAGACTACTGTCCTCCTGTGTCCCAAGGTCTCTTATCACATTTTCAGCATTAAGTAGAATACCAGCTATGTGGTAGTTCATTGGTACAGAGTTTTTACCAAAGAGGATAGCAATACACTTTTTGGCATTGAGCTTCAGGCCATGGCTTTGACACCAGGTATCTGTCTCAGTGAGGCCCTTTTGTAGTTTGTCCACATCGTTAGGAGTTTCAATTATGGCTCCTAGTTTGCAGTCATCTGCAAACTTTGTTAGCCAAAGACCTTCTGTGTTAGCCTGTACTTCAGAGAAGTAGATACCAAACAGGAGAGGACCCAGGACTGAACCCTGTGGTACTCCACTTGTCACTGGTCTGAAGTCGGATTTGGAAACTGCTACTTTCACAGTGTGGGTTCTATCCATGAGCCAGTTGGCAACCCATCTCATGACATAGGGATTTATACCTAGTTTAGTAAGCTTATCTATAATTCCAGAGTGGGGGATGGTGTCAAAAGCCTTGGCGAGATCTAGATAAGCTGTGGGAACCATTTTACCCTCATCTATGGCTTTGGTGACTGCTTCAAAGAAGTCAATCAGGTATAGGAGACATGACCTGCCTTTTACAAATCCAAACTGGGTAGGGTCCAGAGTTTGGAGATTACCAATGTCTTTGTTTATGAGTTCCATGATGATACGTTCCATGGCCTTGCAGACCAGGCTCGTCAGGCTATTGGGATGGTAGTTCCCGGGGTCCGTCGTAGCTCCACCTTTGTGGAGTGGGATAACCATCACGGTGCACCATTCAGTGGCTCTACAACAACTGGAAAGACCACAGAAATACCTCACAAAGAGGATTACTGGCCTCAAACAGATGCCCTACACAGACCGTCTCAAAAAACTACAGCTTTACTCCATCTCATATCGCCTGCTCAGGGGCGATCTCTGCCTAACATACAGAGCTATGTCAAACCCAGAGCTGTTGGACATGCTCCACTTAAAGAAATCCCAATCCCTCTGAGCTACACACTCTAGGGACCTAAACCTTGTCACCACAATAAACAGAATGTGCTGGAGGGATAGATTCCTGTCCCAGAGACTTCCCATACTCTGGAACAGACTACCTATCTATGTCAAACAGAGCTCCTCATTAGCACTCTTCAAGAAAAATCTTGATGATTGGATAGGAAATGGGAAATTCACCCCAGGGATCACTTCTGTGGCTCTGCTCGACAGGGGCACAGGAAAATAATTTTCTTGGGTGGCGAAAGCCAGGGTACATTTTTTGGCTAGGCTTATATAGGCCCTAGGGCCAATAGCCTAATAGCTACCTATGAACCTATGAATTTGTAATTTGTATTCCTGTGTATGTCCTATAATTATTGTAACTTGCATATGTCTAATGTAATTTTTATTGTAACCTGCTTTGGAGCTTTTCTCCCCAGGTCTCTGCTGAAAACTACCCGTTTAACAAATTAAATAAATAAATAAATAAATAAATTATTAGAAATGTGTATTAACTTTCATCTATATGTATAAAATTGATGTATTAAGAACTCACTGTATGTATTACTCTATATCCATGTATTACGTCTCTAGTGTAATATTTTGAAATATTGTACAATTGTTCTGTTGTAACTGTGGAGCTTTTCTGCCTGGGTCTCTGCTGAAAAAGGACCTGTGTCCAGTCGGACTTTCCCAGTAAATAAATGTAAAGTAAATAAATAAGTAAATAAATTGTGAGATGTTATGTTTAGGTATTACATCCTGATATTGCAGCAAGGGATCTGTGTGCCTTTAATTGCTGTAGTAACTCAACAACAGACAGCATGTTGTCTCATTCTCTTGTGCCAGAGGATAACACTTCTTACATATGTTATGTAATGAAAATGTAATCACATGTCATCATTACTCTGAATAAACGCAGAGGGATCTACATCTATATGTGCACAAAGAAAATGTGCTTGACAGTGTTAGTGATATGTACAGTCAGAATATGACTGATGGAACATAGTGTGAGTACTAATGGATGGATGTGAAATAACTACGCACAATCACAAGTTAAACATTAATGTCTGAATCACAAGTGCCACATGACCATGCTGAGGTAAAAATGAGACAGTGCACTGTTAAATGGACGACATCACCTCTGCTTATTAGCTGGATGTTTATGCTAAAATGTGTTCAAAGTGCACAATGACACTGTACAGGTACACATCCTGCATGTCTGAAGAATAGCATATACAGTATGAGGGTGAAAGATAAACACAGACAACTAGCCTCAAACATCCTACATATGTACTACACAATGTTAATAGCATACTATCAAAGTCATACAACACAAGAGAATTCACACCCAAAAGTGACATAATGCAGGTATGTTAACAGTATGTAATCATTGTGTGGCCAAAATGTTATTTACCCTGTAGATGTTATGATTTGCTAGTGTCACAGAGTTTCTCTGTAATTCAATTTCATAATTAAAAGTACAAGTAATGTAAATGGTGAGCTTGCCAACAATATATGACAGTAATCACTGTCACAGAATTGAGGCAATGATGGAATTGAACCACCTACTTATCCAGTTACACCATCTATACAGCACATTATCAGCAGCCAGTGTCACAGGAGAATATTGAACAAAACTGAGGCACAAGGCACCTATGAAGGCATGACATAATTGCCAAGGAGATGTTTCTAGTAACATTATTTTTTCGGCCATTATGGGCTGTAAAAGTTGCCATTGCAACTGTACATAAAACAATAACGAATTTATTGTCATTCACACTTGTAGTAGTTAAGTCTTGCTGTATTCAAACTTCCTACCCATCAAGTTACACATTCTAGAAATTAGTGTAAGACATGCAAGTGTCACAAAAGATGTCTGACATTTAAATAGCAACAGGTCACCTGCGAAAGAAAGACCTTATCAGTGCGTTGCGCCAGGGATGAAGGCAAAAAATATAATCTTGTAATTGTGTGGTCTTATTGCTGCCCCACGAAACACCTGTCATTTGAAAAATGAAAATGTTCTTCCCTCCTCCTCCCCACTTAGCAAATGTTTGCATCATTTATCCTCTAAAAACATTAAATGGACATTTTTTCAACCCATGAAACTCTTATTTGGAGCATTAAATTACACATTTGTTGGCAGAGTATTGGCAAAAAAGAAATGTTTTCATTTAAATAATTCTAAAAAATTGCACTCTTTAGAGTATAAATAACATGCATAACTACACCCTTGTTTTGCAAAGAAGTCATGGATGTGAAAAGTGGGCTTAGCAGCAAGGGAGTCATCTATCAGTTTAAAATATCATCCAGAGTAGAGATTGATTGAGCACATGCTCCCCTAAGAGCAAACGCCTTTACATACAAGTCTTCTGTGTTGAGTATTGAAACTCCTACATCTCTAGTTATACAATCTACAGAGCACTGTAAAAGTCACAAGTGTCACAAGAGAAACCTGATTCGTAAGGGTAGAGAGTGCACTTTTGTCAGGATGATATGATCTTACCAGTGGTTTTCATTGAAGATGTTTCCATAAAAATTGGTATAAGGGAGATGTGTTCACATTGAAATGCATCTCTTCAGGGGAAGTGGATTTAGCTACAAACATCACAGAAACAAGTCTTCCATGTTGGGTATTGAACTTCCTACCTATTTAATTAGCAGTGTATTAGTTGCAAGCACCACAAGAGAAGTGCAAAGCTTAAGGATAGAGAATGCAGTTTTGTCAGGATGACTCTGTCAGTGTGTCTCATAAAGGATGTTTCTGTAAAATTGAGATAGTGGAGCTGTGAGAACATTTAAATGTATTATTTTCAGTAGAAATGGGTACAGCATCGAGTGTGAGACACAGTCTAACTCAGACACAAAAAGATCCATGTTAGGCATTGAATCTCTTTCCCACCTAATTTAACAGTCTAAAGAGCACTGTATTAGTCACAGGCACCATAGGAGAATTCTAGTTGTTTAGAGTACAGCATGCATTATTGTCATGATGACCTCATCAGTGTGTCTTATAGAGAATGTTTCAGCAAATACTGGAATAACGGATCTGTGAGAACAATTATATGCATTCTTCACAGGAGAAGTAGAGATAGCACCAAATGTTATACACACTAACACCCACAGGTCTTCCATGTTAAGCACTGACCCTCCAACCTGTCTAGTTACACAACCTAGAGAGCAATGTCTTAGTCGCAAGTAACACAGGAAAAGTTTGTATCTTAAGGGTAGAAAATGCACTTTTGTTAAGATGACCTTATCAGTGTGTCTCATACCGGATGCTTCTGTAAAAATTAGGATAAGGGAGCTGTGAGAACATTCTTTGCAAGAGAAGTGTATACAGCACCAAGTGTTTCAAACAGTCTCACAACCAGACACGTGTTCCATGTTGGGCATCGAATCTCCTACTTATCTAGTTATATAATCTAGAGAGCAGAAGACTGACTTGTAAGGGTAAAGAATGCACTTTTGTCAAGGTAACCTTATTATTGTGTCTCAAAGAGGATGTTTCTGCAAAAATTGGTGTAAGGGAGCTGTGAGAACAGTTAAAGGTATTCTTCTCAGGTGAAGTGGATACAGCACTAATTGTTACACACAGTCTTGCACACACAAGTCTTATAAGATGGACATTTAACCTCCTACCTATCTAGTTACATAATCTAGAGAGCACTGTATTGGTCACAAGTGCCACAGGAGAAAATTGACACTGCCAATGTGAATCTGGACATTTGAATAATTGGAAAACCCAACGTTTAGAAGACATGGTTCTGTGCATCAAAGGTTGTACAACAAATGCACATGTGTTCATAGGTGATTGCTAGGTTAATGACACAAGACCCTTTACAAGCCTAGCCAATAATACTCAGGATATGACAATATTATATCTTAATTCCATAGATATGGGATGGGGTAGTATCAGGGAAGTGGGTTTTTGCGTGTTGGAGCCTTGAGTCATTTTAGAGACTGCCTGTGTCTATAAGGGACATAAAGTACCACAAGAGTGAATTTATGGTTCCCCATCCATTTACCCAAATTCCTTTTGAAGAGAGTTTGGGACACACTTTGTTTTGCTAAGATGGGAAGTTTATTCCATAGACAAGGTAGCATTTGGGAAATGAATCTGTCTCTCTAGCAAGTTCTGTTAGAGTCACAAATAAGGTTCAGGTCTATGGAATGCATAACCTATGTATAATTTTTTTCTTCTGAATATGTAACATACTCATCAGGACTAGATCAGAGAATGCCTTGCAGGTCTGGCATAAGTCCCCTCTCAATAAATTATATGTAATGGAGTAAAGGGATAGGACTTTAGTTGGTCTACATATCACATGTGCCTTATGCTTTGTATTTGTTAATGAGAAACCTTTGGAGCCACTCTAATTAGTGCAACTGCTGGTTAGGTACATGCAGAAATGAGCATTGCATTGATAATGGGCCTGATGAGGTCCGTGTGCAAGGGCATTATGACTTCCTATGATCTTGATACCATGCCGTTACATAATAAGTAAGTTGAGCCACACAGTAGGATTTCCTCAGTACTGTAGCTACCTGGTGGTCAAAGTTTAGGTTACTATCTTTCTGTATTCCTAAGTCCCTCACCACCGGGTCTACTATTAAGGGTATGCTATCAATATTATACCTTGCAGGGATACCTGATTTACCAGAATGTATGGTTATGCATTTTTTAGCATTTAGTCTCAGACCATGATTTTGGCACCAGTTGTTTGTCATTTTTTGGCCTGTTTGTAGGATGTCAGCATCATTTGGGGATTCAATGATTGCTCCCAGCTTACAGTCATCAGCAAACTTAGTGAGTCAGAGGCCCCCAACATTGGCCTTCATTTTGGAGAAGTATATACCAAACAGGAGAGGTCCCAAGAATGAGCCCTGTGGGACACCACTAGTAACAGGCTTCTTACTGGATGTGAATTCACATATCTGGACAATATGTCCTGTCAGTGAGCCAGTTAGCTATTCACCTGATGATGTAGAAGTTTATGCCTAACTCAATAAGTTTATCTATGATCCCCGAGTAGGGGATTGTGTCAAAACCTTTATAAACAGAACATGCTGGAGGGATAGATTCCTGTCCCAGAGACTTCCCATACTCTGGAACAGACTACCTATCTATGTCAAACAGAGTTCCTCATTAGCACTCTTCAAGAAAATCTTTAGCCAAGTCTAGATAAGCAGATCATGTGCCATTTTACCATCATCCATGGCCCTGGTGACTTTCTTGATGAAGTCCACCAGACTGAGCAGCCAAAACCTCTCTTTGACAAAGTCAATTTGGGTCTGGTCTAGTGTCTGGAGAAGTTCTATGTCATTATTAATCAAGTCCATGATAATTCTCTACATGGCCTTTCAGATAATACTGGCCAAGCTTATTAGTCTATAGTTCCCTGGGTAGTTGATGGTCCCCCTTGTGCAGAGGGATGACTGTTGCAGTCCTCCATTCCTCTGGGAAAATGCCTGTCTGAAGGCCGTAGTTAAAGATAGATTCAGGTGGCCCTAATAGATTCTTTTGTAAGATATTTAGGAAGCATCCTGGAATGTTGTAGGGACCCATGGAGGCTGTGTTTTTTGCTTTAGTGAGCACAGTAAGGACCTGTTCCCTTGTAATGACTGTTGGGGTGCATGCATTACTTTGTTTGTAGTAGGAAGTGATGGGGAGAGTTTGAACTGAACTTATCAGCCAGTGGGTTTGCTATAGTTTCATGCTGGGTGTAAGTGTTGCCATTCATGATTAACTTGGCACATTGCTGATTGCTCCCCCCCTGAGGTTTCAAACATAATTAAAAAAAAGTTGTATAGTTATCTTTCACCTGGGAGGCCATCTTTGTCTCATAGTTTGTTTTGGCAGATTCGACCAGCTCTCTAATTAGTTTAGACTGGTGAGTGTCTTTTTGCAGTGTTTTGTCTGTTCATCTTTGGTTTTGGAGAGGATTTTTTTTCCTTTTGTTAAAATAGCCTATTTATGCCAGGGGTCCACTAGGATGGTTTATTTTTGCCAGTCATCATAGATTTGACACAGACAGGTCCTGCTTCCAATATGCAGGTATGAATGTGGTTGTACATTACTTTTGCACACAACTCAGAGTAGGTCTCAGTGTCATCTGAGTTTGGAGGGACTTGGAAGTTTAATAAGCTGTCACTTAGTTTAAGGTAACTTAATTTGATGGGGGTTCTAGGTTAGTTTTAATACTAAACAAGATCATTTTGCAGTCAGAGTTTACTAGGAGGACTTAATGCATGGGAGAGAGCAGCAGTCCCCCATGTTCATGATTACTAGGTCTAGGATATTTATACCTCTATTTGGGGTGCTAACTAGTTGCTCCAGGGTGTTTGCATTGACGAATCCCAAAAACCTCTGAGTGAGTGAATTATGGGTCATATAAATCTCCCAGTTTATGTAGGGATAGTTGAAATCACTCAAAAGTTTAGTGCTAAGCTGAATGTAAGAGATTCCAGTAGGTTTGAGCAGGGTGTGTGGTCTTCCAGACTCATGTTAGAGGATCTGTAACTAGGAAGGATATGATTGGGGTTTGCTCCTATGGTTAGCTGGGCTTGTAGAAGCTCAAGTGAGTGATGTTGTTGGACAGTGTACTTGTCTTTTATGAACACTGAGATACCTACACCCTTTGTTTTATCCTGAGCTGTGGGGGATTAAAATGTATGAAAGGTATTGTAGCCTTTGATAGCCAGGGTGTTTTCTATGGTTCTGAACCATGTTTCCTTGACTGCACACGTCTTCAGTCTGCAAGATGAGGAGTGCTTCCAGAGGGTGCAAGTTTTTTAGAGTTGAGTAGCAGTACCCTTAGGTAGTTGTGAGTGCTTTTTGTTATGGTGGGGGGTTTAATAACTTTGCACAGCCTACAAACAGCACTATGGGGATAGATAAAGTTTTTCCAGTGTCTAGAAGCCAAGTAATGACAAGTGCAAACCATCCCTGGCAAAGCAAGTGTGGTTTGTCGATCATATATGTCTCCTCAGACAGACATTTGTTGTGACACCAGAACCTGAGACAATTGTTTAAGTCAATTATTTTTGATGGTAGTGTGGCATCATCATTGATGAAGGTAGGATGCTACTCAAGACAAGATTTATACCCGCCTGGGACACCTATTCAGAGAGCTTTATCATGTCTCTCTTTATGCAGTACAATGAGGTACATCTTAGGTTGTTTACACCCACATGGACTATGACAATGTCATACTGGACCTTGTGGTTTAAACACCTAAGTGAGTGGATGATCTGGCAAATCCTGGCTTCAAACAGACAGTGCACTGTGATTTTCTTCTTGTTTAGCCTTGTTAGGGGGACGTCAGTATGTCTTACAATGGAATTCTCAATAACTATGATTTTCAAAAGGCAATGTAACATCACTGTGATTGTCACATGTAATGACATACTTCTGTACTGAAATGTACATACTGTCCTTACTGTACATTGTGTTACTGTGAGGGATATTAACATGTTACACATAATGGGATAACATACACACTGATTGTTGTACACCAGTGGATTATCAATCAAACATTCCTGTGACTTCATGTCGGGATGATTGCACACTTGTATTGTCTCATACTTGCACTATGTGTATTTCAAGACAAACATGTAGGTCGTACATAGGACAATGCACTATAGAATGACAGTGATGTTTTCGGTGAGAATGGATTAACTAAGCTGATAACACAGTGCTACAAATGAAGTAAGTCAGCCAACATAATTCTGAAATCAAGATCACCTATTGACAAAAGTAATACAGACATACAAACATTGTGCAATGTAAAACTCTAATTATTTAATTTACTCTTTGCTTTTATTGTACTCTTTGAGTGCAGTCCTGCTAAGCTGATTTGCGCTGCTTATGACAAAGTGTTAGCACATATGTAATCATATGTTGAAGTGCTGAACATACAGTTGTAATAGTACTACTCCATGCTGCTCTATGCTGACTTCTGTGCAAAATTCTGTAAAGACAGGCTTTACAATAGGTACCAGGCACATTAATATAGCAGCAGGACAATGATGATTTAATTAAAGCTGTAGGAAGCATTTATATCCACGAGTCAGACAACATATCCTGAAATATATTTTCATTCAATGTATTTGAACAGTTACTGCATGCCAAGAAAAGCATTCATACCTGAGTATGATTTAAGCACTGTGTGCGTGTGTCATAATTGTGATAATTACAATTTGATAGCAGATTTCAGCAAACGTTAATGTATGTATTCATCTGCACAAATGCAGAGAGGGACGATTAATGATTCAGCAGAGAGACGATACATCAACAGGGTAACATGGAGGCAGGGACAAAGTAGCTTAAGACAGAAGAAGGATAATGGTGGCTCATAAAAATATTTAGCCAACAGGTACACAGAACTTGGTGTACCAAAACCATTCAGTAACACTTAGATAATGCCTAGATTAGAATTAGAACCCTTGAACTTATTCAAAAGTCTGTTTACACATTTGAGAATTAGCTCATGATGCCATGGAGGAATTACTACTTCACAGTATTAACATAACATAGTTGAAGCACACTGACAACTTAATGAAGCAGATGAAGTGAACAGAGGGAGAGAGACAGACGTAGACAGATGTAACAACACTAAGTTTTATGGAACATGTATGAACACCTGTATGATGTTTTAGTCTTATTAAATCATCATTAATCTGCCATGCCCTGCACAATAAACTGCTTCCTACAGATACAATATGGCGTAGGAGTTTGCAAGTAACATGAATGCCAAACCAGGATAAGGTTGGCATTATAAATCTTTCTGCTGGGACTGTAATTTTTTTTTTTTCAAAATGATGTCATGGTGCATTATTCAAATGTTACGCCCAGGAAATGTTTTATATAGAGAAAAATGCAGATGTTTGCAATTAAATATATGTTATGAATATGAAATGCCATGAAGTAATAAATTGAATACAGCTGTAATCAAACCCATGACACTATGAAAAAACATTAGGCTACAAACAGGGTAACTATCTCAACACACCACATAGTAACTTCTACTTCGATACTTCTACCAGCCGGAGAACTGTTACTTTAACTGCCCCACATTACCGTCTTTAGTCTGCCTTTACTCTGCATTCCCATAGCACTGTGGGTTTAATCACATTTGCATGAAAGTTACTGGACCACTGTAGATTAAACTGAAATCTTTAGCTTTTGCAGGAAGAAGTTAAAGAGCATTCACTGTCACTCAGCATTGTTGTGCTATGGCACACTGTGCACAAATGCTGAGGACTTAAATAGAAGGCTTTTCTTTTTTTTACTCAAATCATTTTATTTTCAATTAAAAATAACATTTACATAATATTTTTAAATATCATTTTAAACAACTATATACAATATTTACATTAGCCTGACACTCAACTATGTACACTGTATGTTAATAAATATACAATTGACAGATCAGTTATGAGAGATACAATATTGATTATTGCAGAGTGTCCAACAAAGATATAACTGTCTTCCAAGGATTATTTATCAATGGCCTGGGATAGATTCGTAGTTCTTTGATTTTTATTTCCATCAATGCAGTTGTCCTCAGCAAAGTGTAGAATTCTTCCGAGGTCGGTGGTGTATTTGAATTCCACCTTCTGGTTATGAACTTCCTAGATATAACAAGTACAGTCCATAGCAAATACATATTGTCTTATTCAGGTAGGGACCTTCATTTACATTTAGTATAATCAATGCTTAAGGTAAAGGATTCATTAAATAGAGCTTGTAAAAATTGATTAATTCCATTCCAATATGTTTTAATTTTATTACATTCATAAAAAATTTAATCCAGTCTGCTTTATTTGGCTGTTCACACCTCCAGCAAAACAATTTGTAGTAGAACTGATCTTCTTAATTATATCTGATGTTAAATGCTTTATGTAAGTATTTCCAGTTAAATATTTTCCAGTACTGTGTGTTAGAAGTGTAATTAACTGATAGTAAGATGTTAGATTTAATTTCTTCTGTTAACTGTAATGACTGTCCCTTTGTTAAAAACTGCCAGTATGATGATTTGGGAATTGTTTTATATGTTATTAACTCTTTATATAGATTTGAAATGGAATTTTTATTTTCACAACTATTATATATGAATTCATATATAAATCTTATTAGATTTGGAATATTTTTAAATGAGGAATTATTAATTAAACTGCATAAATCTTGAGTGTACATAAGAATGCTTTGTAAGGTTAACCAGTCTTGTGTTGGAATATTGAAAGTAGATTTTATCATATGTATATCTAAAACATTTAAATTTTTTACACATTGAAACCAGCATAAGAATCTATTTTGTTCCCAGAAAGTTATTGTTTCCCTATATATTTTGTGAGGAAAGTTCTTAGTGATGGTAAATGGGGCTAAAAGGTCAAACCACTGTTTTATATTTATGTTTGCATTGATAAATTTCCTAAAGGAATTGATGTAAAGATTAATCAGAAATGTTTTAGAAAGTTTTGTTATATTATATTGTATACTAATGCATAGTATGTACCAGGGTTTGTTAGATTTGTCTAATATTAAGAATTTGTTAAATAGGTTAAATTCATTTATTAATATAACTATTGTTAATTCTTTCCAGTTGGCAAAATAATTTGGGTTTATCCAGTCTATTGTAGTTTTACGCACAGATGCTTTTATATATGTTTCTATTTCTGGGAAATTCAATTCACCTTGTTTCCAGGGTCTAATATGATGAGTTAGAGCTAATCTATTCTTTTTGGGATACCATAAAATGTATTAAACATGAGTTTATTTCTTTAAGAATGCATATTTCAGGATTTAACTGTATTGCTAATGCTACATATAGTATTTCTGGCAATAAGACCATTTTTATTAATTGCAATCTGTCTTTAAAAGTTAATATTATTTTGTTCCACTTTTCTATATATGTTTTTATTGTTTCAATAATGTTTTATAATTTATTAATACTGTTTCATTTAGATTTTTGCAGAACACTATTCCTAAATAATTTAGTGTAAGTTCTTGTTTCCTATGATGGATTTGTCTATAACTTGTAAATCTTTTTCTTATTTAAAAATAGAAATTTTGATTTAGATCTATTAAATTGTAGACCTGAAATCCTATAAAATATCTCCATTACTTATTCTAGCTCTTCTAATGACTCTCTGGAGTTTGGTAGGGTTAATAAAATATCATCAGCAAAAAGCATTATTTTAGATATGTACTGGTCATAGACTTCTATTCCTTTTATTCTTGGATTATTACATATTATTTCTGCAAGTATTTCTATAGCCAAAGCAAATAAAATAGGAAATAGGGGGCATCCTTGTTTAGTACCTTTCATTATATGGATAGATTCTGAGATGAAAGGACCTAATGTAATTTAGGCTAAGTTATTAATATATATGTTTTTTAGTAATAAGATAAAGGAAGGAGGAAATTTAAATAATGCTAAAGTTTTAAATAGATATTCCCAGTTGAGGGAATCAACGGCTTTTTCTATGTCTAATCCGATTACAGGTGTTTCTCTATCTTCTTTATTCATATAATCTATAAAAGTAAGTATCTTTTTAATATTATCATTTGTATGTCTGTTATATATAAAGCCAGTTTGATCATTATTAATTGTCTTTGAAAGTGGGATTTTCATTCTGTTAGCTAGGATTGACATAAATATTTTGTAATCATTATTCAGTAATGATATAGGTCTGTATGAGGTGCAGAGGTCCGATAGTTTATTATCTTTTAGAATTGGTGTTATGAGAGAATATTTCCATGAGGGTGGTATTTTTGCTTTTGATTGGACTTCTAGCAAAGTTTTATGAAAAAGGGATATTACTGTTGAAGGGAAGAGTTTGTAAATTTCCGTAATTATACCATCTATCCCTGGAGCTTTGTTAGATTTAATTTCTTTTATTTAGTCAACAATTTCTTTGTAAGACAGAGTTTTTTGTAGGTCTAGTTTAGAAGGCGTTTCTGCTGGCCATTTATAGACGTGTACATTGCGTGGAAATCTATTTTTTGACAAAAAAGTGAAAAAGAGCTAGATAGGACAATGCTGAAATGGGGTTGAAAAGCAGAAGATAGCACACAAGGGGAAGAAAATAGGAATTTGCAAGAGGTTCATGGTAGAGCACCATGGCTATCAACATCTTCACAGCATAAATGTACAGTTGTACACACAATTTCATGACTTTGAGGAGTCACCTCACTAGTGCTTGGTGACAACAGTAATATAATACTGTAAAACCAACTGGACAAAATCAATTGTATGAAAAAGTCACTTAGTTCATGTGGAAAGCTATGAATGGGGCATCATTGTCTTTGTGGGACAGGCGCCCAGGTTTTTTTTGGGGTAGGGCAAGAGAGGAAATGTTGGAAAAGGTGGTTAGAAATGAGAGGGTCAGGTAGGTAGGGTAGGTTAGGAAGCATTTTCAGACATGCAGAATATACAAAACAGACAGGAGTGGTGACAGAGACAAAGGCTGGTGGACACCATTACTGGAGATGAGTAGGTGATATTAGTGGTGCACCCACATCCAGCTTGAGAACAGTGACAATCTAGTCCTCACCCTCTGAACTATCATAACTGTCTCCTGCAGTAGCTCCCTGGGTCAGTGCTGTAAATGGCATCATCTTTTTCATGTGATGCATGACCTTTTCACCCCTGCCAAGACCTACACCAATGCCCATTCTATTGTATCCTCCACAACAGGTGTCAGCTAATGGCAAGCAAGAAATTCACCACCTCCACTACTACTGCTCCCAGAAGGTACTACAGCACCTACAGCCAGGGCAGCACTGCTTGACAGATTTGGAACAGGTAAGGAAGGGGTTGTGGGGGAGACACTGCCAGGTTGTGGTCCTCAAGTTCTGGGTATTTGTGCTGCCATATGTGAGGTATGACAGGCTGAGCCACACTGATCAGTACACCTCACTGTGGTGTTGATCACTAATCTTTCATCAGAAAGTTATGCAAACAACAGATTGTTAGTAAATTATAACTCCTTCCCCAAAAATGAGAGAAAAGGTGGTGGGAGACAAAAAGAGACATAATTAGATGCATGATAGATCACAGTACTGTATTTTTTAAATAAACTTAGTTTGGCAATACTGTACATAAACAATTATGATAATTTACTATTGCACACCTTTGCCACATCCATGTATGATAGAAAGGTATTTATGTGTCATAAAATATACAAATCTCACTGATGTGATATAACACACAATAGCCTTATTTCCCTATTATGGATAAGAATTATGCATTCTAATTTAATAATTACAATTACCATAATGTTATTTTCCCAGACACATTGCTATTAATATTTTATAAATTCTTATCCATTAAGAAAAAGTAATTGCTGCTTATGGGTACTGAATGCACACATAGTAATGCTGGAGTTCAAATTGCATAATGCAAGCAGTAAGCATTATTGGGGAAGGCATGAATGTATGCTTGAGATGAAGGTTGAGGTATGCCTTCTGTATATGCTAGTGCTTGAGGTAATGAAAATGCCATTGTGGTATGAATTTTAGCATGACTCATAGTTACCCCATGTCTCTGTGAGGTGAGGTGTGCCTCATTGTTTGCAGCTATCTCCTCTGCAGCTAAACAGCACAAAAAGAAAATAAATATATTTGAATGCATGAGTAAGTGCATTAGTTGTCTATACAATTAATTCCATATCATAGACAGGTTATGGGTCAGTATACTTACACAACTGGGTAGTGTTCACAGCCCTAAATTTAGCCTCCCATCAGATTAGGAAGTTCCACTTGTGTTTCTTAAGGTCACTATAGAGGCAATGACATTTCTCTCCATTGTATTGCATGGAATGCTGTTGCATTGGAGACAGCCTTGCCTAAACCATTCCAAGCCTCAGTCTTATATGGAGACTTGGTATAATGCCCATACAGCAGCCTGTGCTGTAGCTGTTTACAAGGAGTGCCACAAAAATCCCAGTTAAGCTAAGAAAATAGATCTGAATTAGCATCCAATTCAGATTTTGTGTGTTACTAGTATTGTGCAAAGATGCACAGCCTTGCCAACTGCATTTGTGGAATTGAAAGCAGATGGGCTAATTGGGAGACACATTGCCACTGCTTACATTTTATACCATTTAAGGTGTGAAACATGGCATTGAGCTATGCTATGTGCGATGCACAACCCATTAACACAGGCTCCAATGTTCATCAATGGAATGCTTAATGTCATGCTTTTAAGAGCTGTAGTTTGGAAGATGAAACATGAATAATTATGACATATTGTCATATTGGGGCTTATGCAATATTAACATATTATTGTAACAGCTGCAAAATGAACTCATGAGTTAAGGGCTGCAAGAATTAAAACTTACTGTAACAACTGACATTGCCACAACACAATTATCTTTCCAGCATGGAAATTAAACATGTAATAATTTCTGAATGAATGGAGATACACCTCAGAGAGACTTATATGTGTGTGGTTGTAATTATTTCTTGGAATGCATTCTTATGTAAAAGTCATTATTTCTATTAGTAAATATGATTTAGATGTATGCAGCTGAATGTGCTGATGAATACAGGTTGGTTTATAATACAGGCATACCTCACAAGACAAACTGTCCTAAACACATATTTGGGATATGTGATGAGTCATGATGATTATAGCAAATGTATTATATCCACCATGCAAGTAAATTTTATCTGAAATATAATCATTGACATGTTTAGGAAACTACACGCACATTAGCTTGAGGTTATATGTGAAACAGTAATGATATATGCTAAATTAAAAAGTTTCAGTATGCAAGGCTTATGGATTAACTGCTTACAAGAAACAGGTTTAACATTATTAATTTTATTTACTGTTACAGCCCTATTCAAAATGTTGATAGAAGCATGCTTCTTACACCTATTGTAAAAAGAATTTTGCAGTTGGATTTGAACCCTTAATCAGTTGTATTCTTTACCTAAAGTAAATGCACTTACACCTTGTACCACAGAGATAATTCTACAGGTGCAATTTCTCCTTTCATTACTGTCCAGAGTGCTGAAGAAAGTGCACTGTTGCCAGGCATGCGTGCCCTCAGTAAGGCAGACTAAACCAAATTTTTCACTTTTTTTCCTTAGGGATTGAACTATGCTTGCATGTTGTCATGTGGAGAGCAAATGAACTTTAAAAAAAAGAAATAATAAAAAATGACATATTGTGAGTAATTATAATGTGGTCTATATGCAGGATTTGAACAATGTTTCATGGGACTTATTTCTCTCAATTCGCTTCAGTTGCACCTTGTACCACAGAATTTGATGGCTATCAGGTGCATTTAATGAAGTAAGTGCTATCCCTGTTGCAGTAGGCCATGCAACAACACCAGGCATATTTGCTCCACCTAAGGCAGCCTAAACTAAACTTTTCACTTTTTTCTTTTGGCATTGAATCCTGTTTTTGCATGTTGCCAAGTGGAGAGCAAACAAACTTTAAAAAGAAAAAAAAAATAAGAAAAATTGACATATTGTGAATAATTGCAAAGTGTTCTCTACACAGGATTCAAACAATGCTTTGTGGGCCTTATTTCTCTCAATTAATTTCAATTACACATTGTACCTCACAATTTGAAATCTGTCAGGTGCATGTTATGAAGTATGTTGAATCCCTGTTGCAGAGGGCCAAACAGTGATGCCAGGCATATTTGCTCCACCTAAGGCAGCCTAAACTACATTTTTCACTTTTTTCTTAGGGTAGTGAACCCATGTGCATGCAAATAGAGAGTAAATTGTAAACACATTAGAAAATGAATATATGAAAGAGAAAATACAAGAAGCATATTAAAGGCAATGCATTATTATATGTAACAATGACCAGAGCAAGAAGTGCGTTCAAGTGAAAAATCTATCCTTCTCACATCTCCTTTCAACATCAGACATGTACTTTCTACAACACATTATCAGACTTATATTAATGCTAATGTGAGACTGGACATACTAATGATCACGTTCTTAGTAAGAGGGACAAAAGTTTTTTTAAATTTTTTACAAAACAACAGAATGGTATTGCAACATGTGATTAAATATGTTTTAAGACATTCTTCTGTAAAAGTATCACTTAAGTGAATTTGAACCACACATCAGATGTCCTTTATCTCGAAGCTCCCCGCAATTATACTTTGTGCCACAGAGAAAGTTAACTGTCAGGTTTGTTTTCTTCCCCGAGTACTATCCAGAGTGCTGATGCCCATGAAATGACCCCAGGCTGGTTTACACTACTAAGGCAGCCTAAATTCAAATTTTCATTTTTTTACTTACATCATGAAAGTGACTTTCATGCTACCAAGTGGTGCGCAAATCCAGAAGGTAATATTTAGCAGAGGCATTCAAACAGCTTTTGGGAAATAACAACTAGAAGACACTTCAAATTAATCACAATATATATGTAGTAATGAGCACAGCTAGTAATGCATTACAATGGTGCATTCAGCCATCTCACATCTCATTGACACATCAGTACTGTCATGTATGTCTCACAATATCAAGACTTTAGCTAATGCCATGTGAATGGAGAAGGGCAGGAGAAATGTTTTCATTTTTCACACACAAAATTCATATTTACATCATTTCAACTGACTTATATGCCTGCCAGTTTTATTCAGTACTGACCTTACTTGAGTTTTCCACATTAACATATTCATACAACAAAATGAGTGTCAAGAATTATTATGAACTCCCTCAGTCAAATGATCAGACAACAGCTTTCAATCCCTGCATCACCAGTACTGTTTCTCTAAGCTAAATACCCTTACACATACTGGCACAGACATAAGAGTATAACAACATTAATGTATTGACTCACTATTGTTATGACTGCTGAGTAAAGTACAACAATGTCAGTCTTCATTGCATGACTAATTTGTCAGTTCTCACCTTGGGCAGTGAATTGAAGTTCACAGCAGTGCAAAATGACAAACAGTGTACAAATTATACAAGAAAAAATGCATTATAGATCAAATACTTTGCACAGTGTTACATGTTGAACCAAATGTACTATGTTGCAATAGGGACCTATATATTTTTGAACCCTCAAACAAGGGTGTTAAAAGCAATAATTTTATAGTGTTTCTTGGAGATGCCACACACAAAGGTATACAATAGCAAGGTGAAAAAGAGTTTAGATTTAATGATAATGTGACCTCATATCAAAACACATTGAAAGTGCAACAGAAACAAGTTATGAACGTTCTCCTTTCATATTTGACAGTGACTATCTGGATTAGTCGGATATTGCAAACAGCATGTATATGCACTGACACAATATTAAGCAAAGTATGCAAACATTGCATGTGTATTCCTTTCTTGCTTCCTGGTTCCTCATTTCATTATTTATGCTTTCATCCCAGCAAGTCTGTCTCTGTTTTATTGCCATATGTGACCTTTACCAATACTTACATTTCTTGCTAAGAGGCAGTAACTGTGGTCATTAAAGTTATCATGTGAATGTTAGGACTGTCAATCTACTAAATCACTCAATGTGCTTTCAGACTTTTTGTAAAGACTCTTCCACCTGACACACTCTCAGTAGGTATATATCAAAGAGGGGAGATGGTGAAATCTGAGTGTTCCTGCAGTCAGAGTAATCATAGACAGCTAAATGTCATTAAGAGGGAACACTTCTTAACACTTGTCCTTGCATTGCTAAGGTGTGTGCATGTAATCATGTAGGTCCTTACACCATGTTTACATTCCTTAAACTTAGTGCAGGTTTTGTTATTCAGGAATACTAATAATTTCACAACTCATTTGCATACTCAAAGTGGTCACAGGGCTGGCTTTGCATTATATAAATAAAATGGTGTAGTTGATGCTCTTGTATTTTACTGGAGAGACTGATTTTGAAACAGAGTGCTTGATACTGCCAGAAAAACAAGACTTTGGAGTTTTATCTATTTTCTACACTGCTCTATTGTTAAGGTATGTTGCCATTTCTTAAACAATGCCTGTAGTTTAACATTAAAAAATGAATTGCAGTAACTACTAAAAAGCAGTTTTATTATCTAACATTTCTTTCTTTTATCCCTTCCTTTTGCCATAGTCATGTCTGCATTTCTACAATAATGCTACTGAATGCTACATGATAAATTATTTTAGTTTGTATGTTAAGTTTGCACACTTATGGCATATGAATATATTATAAGTATGTTGGAAGGTCTTGCAATTTTATCTGTGTTAGCAGAAAAAGAAAAAATGTTTATATAAGATCATCGGATCATAGAAAGTTAATATGCTATTGGCCCTGAGGCACTTACAAGCCTAGAAAATAATTTAGCCCATGTTCCAACAATCATCACCCTATGCCACAGTCTAGCAGTGACATAGGTGTAATCCCAAGAGTATATTTTCTTTTTCCCATCCAGTTATCGAGGTTGTGCTTAAAAAGGTTTAATGAGGTAGTCTGCTTTACTCGGAGAGGGAGTCTATTCCACAAAAGGGGGAATCTCTGGGACACAAATCTGTCCTGCCAACAAGTTATATTTGACTTCACAGACAAGGTTGAGGTCTTGCATGTGGGTTACTTGAGTGGAGCTTGACTTGCGGATATGCAGCAGTCCCATCAGATTGGGATCTCAGATTGTTTTGTATGCCAGACAGAGGTCACCTCTGAGGAGTCTGTAGAAGACTAAGTAGAGGGACAGAGCTTTTAGCCTGTCTCTGTAGGGTAGATGTTTGAGGCCCTGGATTCTCCAGGTGAGGAATTTCTGTGGTCTCTCCAGTTGCTGCATGTGCTTTGTGAGGTACACGCTG
The DNA here is from genome assembly GCF_019279795.1 of Protopterus annectens. Classification (NCBI taxonomy): domain Eukaryota; kingdom Metazoa; phylum Chordata; order Ceratodontiformes; family Protopteridae; genus Protopterus; species Protopterus annectens. The sequence continues at coordinate 1,900,464,790 of NC_056732.1, read as the reverse complement.
AAAGGGGCATTGTATTCAATAATTGGTCTTATAAGGGAAGAATATAGGGATGTTATGACCACCTTGTCCCTGGATGAGATACCCTTACTAATGAGATGAGCCATGTAGAAAGCTTTCTGTACAATGGAGGCAATATGGTGGTAACAAGTCAGTTTGCTATCAACCTGGGTTCCCAAGTCCCTCACAACTGATTGCGATGCTTAGTGCCTTATTATCAATCTGATCATTTGTGGGGATGTCATTCTCCCCAAAAGGGATGATGATGCATTTGTTGGCATTCAGTTTAAGGCCATGTTTCTGTCACCAGTCATTTGTTTGGGTGAAAACCTCTTGGAGGATGTCCACATCACTAGGGGAACTGATGACAGTTCCCAGCTTGCATTCATCTGCAAACCTGGTCGTTCATACCCTACTAGGTTTGGCCTGCACCTCTGAGAAGTATATTGCAAACAGCAGAGGCCGCAAGACCGATCCCTGGGGTACACTGCTTGTTATGGTTCTATTACTTGAGATGGCTTTCCCTATTTTGACTAAGTGGGTTCTATCAGTGAGCCAGTTTGCTACCCATCTGGTAACATATGGATTGATGCCTAGTTGAGAGAGTTCATCTATTATACCTGAGTGGGGAATAGTATCAAAGGCCTTGGCCAGGTCAAGGTAGGTGGTGTGCACCATCTTCCCCTCATCTATAGCCTTGGTGACTGTCTCAAAGAAGTTGATCAACTTTAACAGGAATGCCCTCCCCTTGATAAAACCAAACTGCGTGGGATCAAGGGTCTGGAGGTTGCCAATGTCCTTGTTAATAAGGTCCAAGATAATCTGTTGCATGGCCTTGCTTTTTGTTTGTGTATTTCTACTTGACTGAACTCCATAGCAATTATAAATGTTTGATGTTACTTTTCTAATGCTACATTTATAATTGTCATTATTAATGCTGCAATGTATTACACAGTTAAATCTGTGTCATATCCATTACAGAAGAGTTTTAAAATTTATGCTGATTTTGAGTTGTAAATATACTTTATTTTTTGGTGGGGTTTGGGGGAAGAACTTGGGTGTAGTAATAGTGAGCAGTAAACATGTTTAAATTGTTTGTGTGCATATTGGCTGCATGCAGTCACACATAAGTAAGTTCACCGTCATCATGTCTGTATATTACATATTTATTTTTTTTATTTGTTTATTTATGCCTGTGTGTCTGTTTTCAGTTTCATGTCATACATGAATATGGCACCCAAGAAGAAATCTCTTCCCTGTTAGCCAACATATAGTGATGCAGAAAACGAGGTCATTATCCAGGTCTTATGTTGCCATAGAGATTTTGATTAGGGAGAGGTAGAGGTGACCAGTCTATCTGAGACAGGAGATAGCAGCAGGTGGTCAACGAGTTTAATACTGCCATAGGGCATTAGAGAACCCATTCCCAGGTATGACACTGGGCAAGTGGCATGATAACCTCTAACTACCATAGGCTTGCTGCAATTGCCTGGGAACAGGTAACATTAGAGAGTGGTCCTGCTACCAAGCCACCATTAACTGAAACAGGATATCCTCTTCACTGTCAGAGACCAAGATAGCTCAGCTGGGGGTTCCACTAGAATCCTTGACATTGATGAAGATGTGGATAACTGACCCAAAGTATCACAAGTAGACCTTCCAGGTATGCAAAAACAAGTGTCATTGTGATATTTTCAAATGTATGATGTCTGATATATAATTAGATAGATAGATAGATAGATAGATAGATAGATAGATAGATAGATAGATAGATAGATAGATTCAACTGATGACGCCAGGGGGCAAAACCAGTTTGGTTGTGTCTGTGTAGTAGTGCATTATTGCCATGTTTTTGGAATTTATCCTGCAATAAAGATGTGTTATTAAATATTCACTTAGCATTTGAATTAGAATGCAAAGTAAGACTTTCTACTTTTGATGCTGGACCTATTTTTTGTGTCTTATATATATATATATATATATATATATATATATATATATATATATATATATATATATATATATATATATATCTATAGGGGTCAATATTGAATCAGCAAACGCTTAAAACACACTGATTCATCAACCCTAATTCACCGAACGCTCACAATCCCAAACACACGGAACAGCAATTTTTTTCCCCTGGAAAAAAAATCACTGTTCCACAAAAAAAAAAACTTAAAACAATATTTAATGTGGGGGCTTACTCCCCCCACACCCTCAGATGTGGGGGGCTGTGCCCCCCCACAACCCCCCTACTTAAATATACCAACTCTGAGATTGCATCACAGTGGAGGAAATGGCAAACTCCCGAAACTGACCCAGAAATTTTTTTCCCTGGGAAAAAAATTGCTGTTCCGGGTGATCGGGATTGTCAGCGTTCACTCAAATAGGGTCGATGAATCAGCGTTCGCTTTTTTAAGCATTCACTGATTCAATATAGACCATATATATATATATATATATATATATATATATATATATATATATATACACACACACACACACACACACACACACACACACACACACACACACACACACACACACACACATAAATTTAAGACAGACTACAGTCATACAGAAATGGTGGAGTTTGCTTTGAGTTTGAGGGATGATCCAACTGTTTGCTAAATATTTTTATGAGAACATTTATAATCTGCACTTCCAAAGAGGGCTGATCACTTTTTCTTCTTTCATTTGCATTGTGAAACTTATCAGACTTCTTTCCTTTCCAATACTCACATATAGGCACTTCTGGATTGCAGTCTGCCAGCCTACCTGCACATCGTACACACATATTTGTTTATTGTTAATACTGCATATAAGGTAGATGCAGGCCTATATGACTGTAAAGTTTGTGTAGCTTTAGCATCTGTTAAGAAGTTTAACATACCTTTAGTATAAGAAAAAAATATGATCATTTTTATTCTCTGATTTTTCTGTTTGCTGTGTTTATTGTTTGTTATCATAGGTCTTCCTGAAAATAGCAGTGTGGAATTCCTACCATGTGATGTTGAAGTGTCATTATCCTCTGATGACAAAAGTGGTGATGTAGAGGCACTATATGGGAGTCTAGAGGGTCAGTCTGACAGTGAAGTTGTGACTCCCAAATCCTCTGTCCATATTTTGGACACAGTTAGTATGTCTACACATACCCAGGACACAGAGACACATGATAAAGGACAGGTTGAGGATGACACAGTTAATCAGGCTAGTATGGTTATTTTGGATGAAGAGCCAATTGATTCTTCTTGTAGCCACTGTGAGGCCATGTTGCTACACAGTAGGGTTGGTAGAGGTGCTCGGAGGAGGCCTGCTGTTCACTCGCTTCCTGAAGCTGGTGTGTCATGAGATGAACCAGATGTATGTGTAGGGCCATACTGAAGGCACAGGCATGTTCCACCCAGACCTCAGAAGAGATAGTGCAACTATTAAACATCATGCATTCTGATATGAGTAACTCTCTGAACTGTTTGGGTAACTCCTTAGACAGGATGAATAAGACACTGGATCAAGCAGTTTCTTTGACAGAACATGTGCAGTGGGAGGGTAGGCATCTGTGTGGTCTGAGAACTGCTACATCTTCTTGTGTTAACAGATGTGGCTGTGCAAGATCACACTCCCATAGTGACACTACATCCACTACTCTGTCAGTGATTGCATTGCCAACACACAGACATGGTAAGCAGCAGGGTCATGGTTCTGGGCATATTTGTGAGGAGAGCTTGTACAGCAGACATCGCTCATGTTCAGGTACCTCCCCAGACTTCTCATCATGGCCATGGAGGTTAGACTGCAACTGATGGCAGAGGTGGTGGTTGGGGCCAGCAATGCTGATCTGAGTAGTCTACCATGCATGGATCACACCTGTCCAAGATACCATGATGCAGAGAGAGAGAGAGACACACACACACACACACACACACACACACACACACACACACACACACACACACACACACACACACACACACGCACATTGAAAAAAATACCCATATCACCTAACACTATCTAAAGAGTACTGCAGAATGCTAAACATCTGTTTTTACTGTCCCTGAAAATGGCGTACTTTGAAATATACATGTCTTTCTTACTTGTACACAATCACTTCTTTGATGTCAGCCTTTCCCTCCTACCTCCCACTCTACCATGTGCAAATGATGATGATTGTGCCCTGCCCTTTGCACATCTTTGTGACTTAGGACTGAATATGTTAAATGCACCCAGTGGATCCATAAGCTTACTTATTCACAATATTGGATGTATCACCATGCATTACAAAGGAAACGTTATCTGTTGATTTCTTGTGCCTACTCATTTTGAATGATTGCTTCTATAATTGTAGAGCAACATTGTATTTAGTTAGTATTGTCATTACAACAATTGAAGTATTATGTACTTGCTTCTTGGTATAGTTGTGCAAATGAGGGCATAACTGACCTGTTTTATGTTTTATAGATGGTGGTCAGCTGAAATGTTTGATGCACACTATTGTTTCTAACTGTATGTTGCAAAAATTTTGCAAGTAAATATAACTGACATAACTGTACATCTCAAACATATGCCCTGTTCAGGAGCATATTTGTATTTCCACATGACAGTAATCAGTTATATAACTTTTTTTTCTTTTCAATTTCCACACTTACCTTGTCATCACTGCAGTTGCAAACTGTGTCCTTGGGGGTTCTCCCTGTATGATGCTAACAGAACACAGCCATAACATGCTTAAGAAAAGGCTGTGGATTCTGACAGGCATCAGTTTTCCTATTTGTATTTACATGTGATGTTAGGCTTTTACCTAGGTAGTGATTATTTGTGTTATCCTTTGCCTCTTAGCCAGAGCAAGGGCATACTGTGCACACCTCCATCTGCAGCTGGTGGTTCACCCTTAACTTCTCATCTGTACCTGCTGCTACTACTGACCCTGCCTGTGGTCCTTGAAACTGTGGTCCTACCCCCTTACTGTCCTTATTGAATCTGTTTCCTGAGAATTTGTTTGTGTAACATGGCACATACAGTAAGTCCTTCAGCAGACATGTCCGGGTCATACTATAGTGCACCTCCTGATCTGTTTTGACACCAGAACTTTGACTTAAGCAAACCAAACACACATTCTATGTTATTTCTAGCTTGAACATGGGCATCATTGCATCCTTGCTCATTGGGGAGCTGTGGGTTTCTCATGGGTGTTTTGAGCCAGGGCTCCAAGGCATAACCTGCATCCCTCACTAGATATCCTTGAGGAATGTCACTCTTTGCAATCCTGGTGCTCAGCTCATGCATGTGCCATATGTGTGAGTTGTGGAAACTGCTTGGGTTACCTGCACAGACATTGCAGATGATGCCTTTGCCATTACAGACAACCTGACAGTTCATAAAGTGGAAACCTTTCCTCTTGATGTACATCCTTTTCTATTCACCAGGTGGCCCTTTTATTTCTATTTGTATGCATTCTACATCCCTAACACTTTAGGGAAGTGTGCTACAGCGTATAATTCTACATGTTTCTTCCTGTCTGCAATGGGTTCATGCAAAACAGATATGCTTCCTTGCATGTGGTAGCATTGCATTTAAAAACTCATGTAATATTCTAGAGGCTGATGCTTATGACACCCTAATATATTCCCTGTGGGAGTCTGGAAAGTACCAGTAGATGGGAATTTGCAATGCTAAACATACCTTTAGTTCCACTGAAATGGATTCTCCATGATTTCACTGTGCCTGAGGTGGTGGCAGTAAAGGTTGCATATTTTTTTCCAGTGTTTCCCTGTCCATTTGTATCTCTTAGTAATTTCTGTGTCATGCAGTCCATGATAAACCAAATGGGAGTCTTAAAACCCTTCTTTTTCTTATCTGTCTGGCAGGAGCAGCAACAGCACCCTCATTTAAAGCGTGTTGGTCATACAGCATAATAATTGTAATTGCAGCAGCAACCCTAAGATGTTTTTTTTGTTGAGTATAACTGTGTCTGCATTCCAAAGTACATGATTGTTTTATAGCTTCCTGAATAGCTCTGCCATGTTGGATTGATTTGCATGTATTTGGATCTTTATGCTTTCATTAACATATTTCACTGTTTCCCTTTCTTTGGTAGCTCTAAATACCATGTAGAGCCACTTAATGAGTACTAAATAGTACACTATTGTGTTGGAGGTATTGGAGGCCAATACCACGATCGCTGTACTTTGCGTAAATGTTAATGAATCTAGCCCTATGTGTTTAGATAATGTGACTGTTGATCATTTGGCGATATTAGGCTGTTTAGATACTTTTAAGTAGACCAATATATATTTACAAGTCACATCATTATACACATACGCATGTTGCAATATTTATGTCACCTTAAACATTTTCAATATAATTATGCAGCATTCACACAGCTATGCATTGATATAACAAATAGATACATTAAGAATTACTGTAAAAATGAAATTATTTGCAATTATGATTTCACACATCACAGCATACTTCGTGTCTTTGCTGTCTTATTATGAGACACATGTAGTTATTACCTGCCAGAATGAGAAGAAGGTTGTGAAAGTCTTAAAACCTTAATGGAATATACATTCATATTTTCACATTTATTCAGTGATATAGAGAAAAGTAACCCGGTTGTGTTTAATTTCATAGTCAGATAACAAAAGCTGAAAATAACAGCATGAGACAACATCAATGTCTTCTTATTGCCTCTTATGTTTTACTTAGGAATTAGTGAAAAATGCTGATACAGTACTTTGTATGTACCAGTGCATGTCTACTGCAAATGTTTTATGATTTTATGCTGTATACAATAAAATGCTATCAGACATGGTCAGTAGTTATGTTAAGAATGGCTGTTAAAAAATATCAGCCACTTCTGTCACTTACAAAACTGCATGATGATTTAGCAGATTTTTAGTTAAAGGTTGGTGTTCACAACAATATGTTAAGGCTATCAGCGCTGTCTGGGAATGAGCACATGTAAACTGCCATTCATTGAGGCCACTTACGCTAATGTGTGATGGATGGATGTAAGCCTAAGTAAGGGAAGTCGTAATGAGATATAAATGAGGCATGGAGTAAAACAGTATATGGTAATGAAATGTTTGCTCCCCTACTTGTGATTCATATTTCAATTTTTTCTGCTTTTCTATTCTGTCCACATATTCTGTATATAAAGAGTAGTCACCCCTATTCTATCTACTTTACAATCTGTGAAATTGCTGTCACTTGCTGCTAACCTTGCTTAATGCCTCTGTGAACTGTTTATCTTGGCCAAGACAAAGCTGCTTGCACTCACAAACTCTAGCCATCGAAAGAGACTGAGATACAAGCAGAAAAACACAATAATTTTTGTAATAAGGACATACTTAGGTTTAGAGTGGACAGGGATATTATAACAGTCTTAGTGAGCATGTATGATCCCCCACAGTGATATTTGAAGGATGTATAGGCAGGAATGCCTATCCCTGTGGATACTAAGGTATATGTAGCTCTAGCTATGCATGCCACAGGGACCTTCCAGAGATCATCTGGGGGCATTTTAGGTATCAAACTGACTTCTGCTTTGAGGACACTGCAGCAGTACTTGCATATACATTTGGCAGTTGTAGATCAGTGCATCTATTTCTTGATGTCACCTCAGGATTGAGAGGGGGCTGTGTCATTTTATGGGATAACATATTTCCCTGAGGTTCTTGCACTCATGCTACAATTAAGGCTTGATCTAGTCCACATGGGAGTGATATCACAAGAGGAAGGGCTACCATTCCATAAATTGCCAGGTAGTGTGTTATGCATGAGGGTGTATCACCAATGTCTCTGCCCACATCCTGGCACTGCACACAATTCCCATATCTAGCACACTAGCTCAGTGTATCTTCTCTTCCTGCATGGTAGGATGCCCATTGATCACCTTGTTGGCGAGCAGAAAATATTTCTATGTTTTCTAATTTAAGTAGTTATTAATAATAAAATGTTTTGCTAAATACAAAAACACCTCTAATTTGTTTTATCTTCCCACTCTATTTTTTCTTTCAGGTGATAATGGATATTTTTGAGGTGTGGTTCATGACATCAGTGAGAAATCCAGGTGGAGATGCAGAAAAGAACTTTAATGCAGCCATATCCAAGACCTCTATTATCATCAAGAGGGTCTTTAGCCTCATGAAGAGTCATTTTAGGCACCTGGATGAGTCTGTGGGTGCCCGTCAGTATGAGCCAGTTAATGCATGCAGGATGTTTTTCTGCATGTTGCATTCTGTACAACATGATTGTGTGCCAATCTGGTGGTGAAGTGACTCATGCTATCGCTGCAGTTCCCTCAACTACTCATACATCGTACTATGAATAATGATGTCCATTGGGAAGCAGATATAAGGGGCTCAAGCATATATTTTTTATTTTTTTATTTATTTTGCATTTGTTAACCGGAATTGTCTGGCTGAACATTTGGCTCATTTTCAGCAGAGACCCGGGGAGAAAAACTCCTCAGGACTAGAAAACAATTTCTGGCTTAAGAGGTAAACAGGGGATATCTAATGGGCCATTACATTAAGGTTTGTGTATCCTTCATTGTCAAGAACAGAGTACAACTGAAGGTTGCAGTGGTATCTGTGGACTATGCTGTGCGGCACATGGTCAACTGTCATTGTTTATTTGACATTCCTTCTTGTTTTCAAATAATTCATTTTTTTTATTTCAGAACAGGTAATCAAATTATTGCTTGTAAAAGTCATGCCTGAATGCTCACTGACCACTGTTCAGGGATGTTGTAAAGTATCATATAATTACTAATCACATTTGTAACTGTTTTTCACAATAAATTTTAGCCAGATGGTGTAACTAACTCTGCATATACTAAATGTTCTGAAGTAGTACAATTAGTAAAAAGTGTTACTTCAGTATTTAGCATGAGTTTATACATTGCAAATGAATGAAAACATAATCATATTGTTTTATGTATCTATAATATTATTAAGATAAGGAAGAAAGAATAAACATACTTGTACATAGAACTGCATCTATAACAAATACATAGAATATTTATCTGATAACATAATTGTCTTTATGAAAACAAATGTAATATATGCACGAATAAATAAATATAAGTCTACATATATAAGTATGTAAATTAAACTATTTTTCATGTATATATAAATATATGTATTTAGGATTCATATTATATGATTGACCGCTAGTGAACAATCTATTATCAAACCAAAATACACAAAACCACAAAATTTTGAAGGAAAGGATCAGCGATTTTTTTTCCAAGTTAAAAATTCGCTGATCCAAAAAAAAAAAACTGAATGTACAGGCAACATAATGTGGGGGGCATGCCCCCCCACACCCCTGATGTGGGGGCCTGTGTCCCCAAACCCCCAACTTAAATATACCCAGTCTGGGATCGCTCCACAGTGATGAAACCAGCAAAGTTCGGAGAACGGCTCAGCAAATTTTTTCCCTGGGAAAAAAATTGCTGATCCATTCCTTCAATATTCTGTGGTTTTGTGCATTTGAGTTCGACAAATGAGCATTCGCTCATGTAATGGGATCCCTGTATTTATACATAAAAATATATTTTTATTGCCACATAATTTCATTTGCAGTATTGCATAACCTTAGTCAGTAATTAAAGTGCATGCATGCAAAGATTTTTTTAGTGTAGGCCAGTAAATATTTATTAGTATAATAACTGTATAAGAGAGTAATTTCTTCCACAATATTAACTGTACGTACAAGATGGGCAAACTCTCATGCAGGCACCACATCCTAGTCAGAGTGGAGGATGGTGGAGGGGGTAGAGGTTGCAACATCAAGTGAATGACCAGCACATAGTGAGAAATGAGCAGTTGTATTACTTCTGTATACATTTTAAACCATACCCTCAAGTGCTGAGAGCTATTAGGTAGAAAACTATCAAGGAACTCATCACTGTACTGAAGTATATACACTGCATCCATCTTTAGCAGTATTATGTTTTTTTTTTTGTAATTAGGTCAAATTTAAATGAACAGAAAGCTTCATTGAATTGTTACATTTCTCTGTGTGTAGATTCTGCCTGAAAATAATTCACAGACTGTTACATACAAACTGTGACATTTTAAAGTAGAACCCACACTGAAAAGGTATGGAAATTTTCTTGGCAACACTCTTCCCTCAAACAGACAAGCTGTGGACCCATATAAAAGTGTAAAAAGTTGAAAGAAGATATGGTCCTACTATTCATAACTTGTATTAAAGGAAATATGGGCACAGTATAAGAATTCAGATATTAATACATATTTAAACAAATACATGCTAAGCAAGTACAAGGGTGAATGAAATGCCTTACATAGCAGTAATAGTTTTATCAGTAATGTTAAGGGAAAAAGGTGAAATACAGGTAAATAGCCATTCTCTTATGTATTATCTAGCTAGGCAATGGCGACACCCAGCAGAGCAAGGAACTAGGCAATTAGTTGAAGCCACTAGTAAGCATAAATAAAGTAGTAAATCAGTATTCTGTCTTTAATTCATTTCATTAATGTATATAAGCAATTATTTATCTATTTAATATATTTATAAATGACCTCCACACCTCCACTCACCATGCTAGTTTAGTTCAGTATGCAGATGACTCAACATTAATATATGCAACCTCAACAATAAATAAGCTCCAAGACGTTACCGCAAAAAAATATTTTTGCTCTGTAGAAACCTGGCTCAAGGACTCAAACCTGCTGCTCAACCACAAGAAAACTAAGTTAATGCTTTTTACCTCAAAAGCTGCCAAAATCAAAAGCAATCTTTTACCGTAAAAATCAAAAATAATACTGTCATTGAAACTGTAACTCACAGTAAACTTCTAGCTGTTGTAATAGATAACAGTCTCAAATATGACCAGCATATACTGCACACCATTAAATCTAAAGGCCAGAAACTAGGCTCCCTTTACAGGATCAATGGATTCCTTACAGATAGTGTAAGAAAACTCTAGCCACCACCTTCTTATTGCCAACTCTCTTATGCGCCACTACTATCCTAACAAACAAACAATACTCAAAGAAAGAAACTTGCCTCCTGCTACAATAAAATTGCTATATTTGCCATGAATAGCACCCACCATTGTCATACCTTAAAGCAATTAAACTGCCTTAGACACTGGGCAAACTGTACATCAGTACCCTGATTGGAGAACGAGTGTTATGCAGAAGGATATAAATGTACAAGTAATGCCCGCTCAGAAGAATAAGTCTGCTACTTCATGGCAGTATATCAAGCTGTCGTGGAGCTTGGACTGAGAAAACGGAATGGCTGCCATTATTTTATGCTCACTAAGCAGTGCTTTTGCCATTTACAGAGTGTAAAATATAAAAATGAAGATAACTAAAAAAAAGGTAGGTGTGTGTGTGTGTGTGTGTGTGTGTGTGTGTGTGTGTGTGTGTGTGTGTGTGTGTGTGTGTGTGTGTGTGTGTGTGTGCGTGTGTGTGTGTGTATTTATGACTGTGTTTGAGTGTATGTGTGCATGTCAGTGAAAGTGAGAGCAAGCCATTATTTTACATTCGCTAAGCAGTACTTTTGCTGTTCAGCAAATGTAAAATAAAAAATGAAAAAAATTAAAATAAAGCGTGTTTGTGAGAGTATATGCATGTATGAGAGTAAGAGAGGGAGAGAGAATGAATGAAACAGAAAAGTGTTTATGTTTGTGTGTGTGTGTGTGTGTGTGTGTGTGTGTGTGTGTGTGTGTGTGTGTGTGTGTGTGTGTGCGTGTGTGTGTGTGTGTGTGTGTGTGTGTGTGTGTGTGTGTGTGTGTGTGTGTGTGTGTGTGTGTGTGTGTGTGTGTGTGTGTGTGTGTGTGAGTGTGTGCACGTGTGTGTGTGTGTGTGTGTGTGTGTGTGTGTGTGTGTGTGTGTGTGTGTGTGTGTGTGTGTGTGAGAAACAGAAAGGGAGAGTGATGTGTGATGGAAATCATGCATGCAAGCAGACGAGACTGTGTGTGAGAGAGAGAGAGAGGTCGAGAGACAGTGACACCAATCTTGTGTGAGTGAATGTGTGTATGAAAGCAGAAGAGACTGTGTATGTGTGTATGGGAGAGAGAATGAGCTGTATGTAAAATTGTTGTGTTTTGCCTGCTTATTATTTTTTCAGTACTATTATTATTTTTTATATATGTTTGATGTAAAATGCTTCCTCCCACTCCATTATCATATACTACAGCAAGTTTGAAACATTAAGTGGAGGAACTATTTTACATTAAAAAGATATAAAAAAATAATATAGTACTTAAAAAAATAACTAAGCAAGTAAAACACAACAATTTTACTGAGAGCCCATTCTCTACATGTAATAATGCCCTCCAGGATGTGTGTTAATGTGTAATTAATACCCTTCCCTTCCAGGGGTGTAGAGGTCATTAATTTCACATTAACACACACCCTGTCTGGAATTATTGCTTGCTTAAACTACACAACTACCTAATATATTCACAACTCATTACAACACACAAATTCATTCATCATCCAGAAAAATGCTCTGCACTACAAAATGTATTATTGCCCTACTGTCCAGCAAGTGACCTCCATTCCAGTAACAAATTCTTATTACTTACAAATAAGTCAAATAATGTTGCTGGAGATTCACTCTACTCCCACTACATTGCTAAACTCTGGAATAGTATCCCCACCCAAATAAAACAAACGTAGTAGTTTTAAACAGGTCTATATTAAATAACCAAAGAAGCATTACAGCGAATGCCTCTTCATCGACACCAAAAGACCAAACAGCGAATTACGCGAACAGCCGAATCAGCGTTTTTTTTCCCTCAGGAAAAAACTGCTTGGGCAGTGTAAATTTGCCCCTTTCCCCACTGTAGTGCAATCTCGGAGTTGGTATGTTTAGTTAGGGGGTGTGGGGTGTGAAGCCCCCACTTTGAATTATTTTTAGTGGTATTTCATTTCTGACCAAATCAGTGATTTTTTTCCCTAGGAAAAAAATCTCTGATTTGACCGTTCACGTAATTCGCTGTTCAGTCTTTCCTTGTCGATGAAGAGGCATTCACTCTAATGCCTCTGGTTATTTATAGACCCATTTTAAACCACTACTTAAACATCATCTTAAACAATCCTGGTCCTGCACATGCTCATCAGAAGTTTAAGTCTTTGTGTTCACTGTACAATGCTCCAAATACTCTCCTTAAACAGAGTACTATCAACCTCTCACTGAAATGACAAAACAAGTTTTATACATAACTGCTGCCTTAGTACAATCCATTAGTTGCATGTGGGCTTTCTGTATGGTAAATTTTACCTCTGTAAAATCTTAGAATGTATAAATGCAAGGGTCTATATTATGTTGTCGAATATTTAAATGTTCGAAATTCATATGGTCGACACCATATGATCGAACATTTAAATGTTTGAATGTTTCAATGGAGATCTCCGTACAGTGCGGAAATGGAAGTTTTCCTTTGTTTCCACTGTAGTGTGATCTCGGAGTTCGTATATTTAAAGAGCAGGGGACATGGGGGTGCATCCCACCACATGGGGGTTGCAGGGGAGTTTGCCCCCCTGCTTAACCATTCAGGTAGTTTTTTTCTGTTTTTTTTTTATTTGATTTTCGAACTTTTAAGAGTTCAAACATATAGTGTCGACCATAGGGTGTTCAAACTTTTAAAACTTCGATAATCTGATATAGACCCTAAATGTAACTACTGTTTGTGTATAAATCTAAATAGAAATGTAACTGCTCTGTGTTAAAAATGGAACTTAGTATAACGCAATGTAAGCAAATGGAGCTTTTCTCCCTGGGCCTCCTCTAAAATTGATATTACCCAGTTGGACTTCCGGTAAACAAAGACAGACAAACAAATAAATAAATTATAAAAAATGGCAACTGAAGGACCAAATTACTTTAAATATGTTATTGCAACAATATCTAAAAGATATGTCAATATACAAATGCAGTATTCTGTCTTTATCTGATTCCATTGATCTAAAACTGCAAATATTTATAATGGATGATATTTTCAGTAAATTAGTACAAACAAATGCAATAGATATGTAGATGTATAAATCCCGTATGCCATCTTTAATTGATTTTTATTACATGTAAGTATTTATAAAATGTGGTTTCAGTAAAATATTGCAAACAAATGCATATCATTAACAAATATGAAATATAATTATCATTTATGTTAGTATAACTGAGTATCAGCCTGCATGGTTTCCATCAATTGATGTCTACCCCTACCCATCTCCATAAAAAAAAATAATCTTCTAGCTCCATTATAGACTGGATGCTCACCAACTCCCTCCACCACTACCATAATCCTACAACCTCACCTGACCGCATTAGTGATCACCTTCCCACCTCTATCCTTAGATATATGCTATGCACTGCCCAAAACCCCACCTTTACAGGGACTGTCGTAAACTATCAAACTTCAATGCAACCCAGTTTAACTACATTCTCTCTAGCATAGACTGGTCTGTCCTTAAACAAATCTTTCTTAATGATGCAGTAACCATGTTCAATAGCATCTTCCTGAATACCCTTAACTCCCTTGCCCCCTCTAGGAAGTTCAGAATAAAATTCAATCATGCCCCATGGCTATCAAGTGAAACCAAGTCCCTTATGCACAAGAGAGATAGTACCTGGAAAGCCTGGACTAAAACTAGGGAAATTCCTCTACTCCACAAATATAGGCATCTTAGGAATTTGACAAAAAAACAAATAACGACAAAAGGTTCTTCTATAACTCTGCACAGCTCAACAGCATAACTAACCCTCAGAAGATTTGGTCAACTCTAAACAGAATTATTTCCCCTGGTTGCCCCTCTGCTCCCTGTCCTTACCCTGATACATCACCACTGGAAACAGCTACACTCCTCAATAAGCACTTCATAGACTCCATTCAAAAAGAAATACCCACCAACTCTAACACCACTTCTCTGCCTAACCCTCCTAACCCCCTTAGTAATATTCCATTTTCTTTACAATCAGTCCCTAACTCCTACATTAGATCTCTTCTTCAAAAGCTTAAACCCTTCTCTCCCTCGACTGACAACCTACCTCCTACCTTTCTGAAAATTGCTGCAGATTCCATAGCATATCTTGTATCTATCCTAATCAATAGATCCATTTGGGAATTCACTGTCCCTACCCTTTGGAAATCCTTCTTCACCATTCCCCTGTTTAAAGGTAATAACTCTACAGACCCTTCTAACTATCGCCCCATAACCATCCTATCCCCACTCTCTAAGATACATGCAAAATGCATACACTCACAGCTTCTCAACCATCTCCTCCAGAACAACTTTCTCACTCCCACTCAACATGGTTTCCATCCTAACCATAGCACCACTACCGCCCTCTTATCCCTCACACATACCATAGCCGAGGCACTAGACAACAATAAACTTATATCCTGTCACTTCCTTGACCTTTCCAAAGCCTTTGACACTGTCTCCCATCCCCTGCTAATATCTAAACTTGAAAATCTAAATCTGTCTTCTTCCCTAGCCAGGTTCTCCAGTTACCTATTCTGCAGGCAGCAATCTGTCAAATGGTTTTATTCCACATCTCCATTTATATCTGTTCCTACTGGAGTACCACAAGGTTCCATCCTAGCGCCTCTCCTGCTCAATGTCTTTACCAACGATCTCTATACATCCTGTACAGAATCCTCTTTCATCCAATATGTTGATGACTCAACCCTCATATCTATCTCTGACAATATCTCTAAACTCCACATTCTAACTCAACAGGCATTATATCCACAGAACAGTGGTTATCCAGTAATCTACTTATCCTTAAACCTAACTCTTACACTTTCTGCCTCGATCTCTCACTCACCACAAATCCACCTATGCAAATTAAATCCACTGATAAGACTATAATCCCACCAGAAGCTAACACAAAACTCTTGGGGGTCATCATTGATGATGAACTCAAATTCAATCCCCACCTGCTCCAAGGCACAAAAAAGACAAATCAGAAACTTGGTTTACTATACCGCAATAAAAAAGCTTCTCACTACCGATGCCTGACTCTCCCTTGCTGAAGCCATTCTCCTTCCCTCCTTCCTATATGCTACCCCTGTACTCACTAACATTCAAACCACACCCTGAACAAACTTCAACAAACCTACCATAAAATAGCTAGGTTTGTCATAAACTCACCTTACAGTGCACATCACTGCCTTGCTTTAAACTCACTCCAGTGCCTTGAATTCCCCAGCTTCTCCTTCCATCTCAACTTCAAATGCTACATTTCATCCTTAATAAGCCTGTAACCTGTCCTGCTACCTCTTCACTCATCTCTATCTATACGCTACCTTGGACTCTCCGCACGTCCAGTCAGAAACTACTGCTCACATACCAACCAAAAAAAAAAACTATAGGCAAACTCTTATATAAATACTTTATTGCACAGTCTTGGAACAAACTCCCTATAGATATACGTTCCATCATCCACCCAGCACACTGTAAAGAAAAACTCAAATTTTACTTACTTAACTCCAAGCTTTGTCATTCTCAGGCACCAACTTAAGCACCTCACTCTAATACCTTTCTTCCTCCCTCCTTCCTGACATAAGTGCTCCATTATCTAGGATATGTACTAATGTTTTCTAATGCAGTTCTGTGGGTTAAAACTCTGCTTGTACATATGTAAATATAATTACTTCTAAAAAAATGTGCATGCGTTGCTCTTTTTATTTACTTTTTTGTATAATTGAATTTTGATGTTAAAATACATTTTTTGTATAATTTAGTTTTTCTCTGGTCAAATTTTTGATGTTGACATATGAAGTTTCTGTAATTTGTTCATGTATTGGAGCTTTTCTCCTCGGGTCTCCAGTGAAAATGGGCCACAAGCCCAGTTGGACAAACCCGGTTAACAAATGTCAATAAATAAATAAAATAAATAAATATAATAGACTGCAAAATATAAACCCACCAAAACTTGATAGCAGTACACTCTTTCTTCCAAAATATGCATAAGCACTTCCCGTATCATTTATCAGAAGTATGCATAATCACTTCTCATATCATTCTACTCAAGTATACATAAGCACTTCCCATATCAGTATCCCATGTTGCATAAGAACTGTCTTCATGTTCTGTTTTACTTTTGTAAGGATATATAAAAGTAAATATTTTTTTAAGTAAGAAATTGAATGATGTATAACATTACTTTTGCACTTACTGTGTTCATTTTTCTCTGAGTCTTCCCCTTTTATCTATATTCCTTGTTTTAACTATGCATTTCTTTATTATTTTTTATGTTCTTTCTCTCTAATTTCTGTTCTATTTTAGAGATCCAAAATCCTGAGGTGCAACCCCACCACATTTCTCCCAAGTCAGGGAGTGCTCACCATCTGCCCATCCAGGGGTATCTTCATAGGGTTGGAGTGGTGACACTGGTCAGAACACACCCTATCATATGGCAGCCTGGAAAACCTCACTAAATGGTGCTTCATGCCTTGGTTGAGGACATGGTTGAGGTGCTCATAGGGAAACAAGCTCCAGCTCATCAAGGTATCTTTTCAGCGATGGAAGACTTGCTACTTCAGCTGGCGCCAATGAATGCATCCCCACTACCACCTCAACAGCAGGATAGTCCACTGCAACATCATCTGACAGTGGAAACATTTGAGCCTTTGTGGACTGGGGATTTTTGCTGTGCATCGCTCTTCATTACCCCTTAAACCCTTATCCTCTTTCCTACACCCTCTTATCTACTTCCCATCCACGCTACATTCTTATTAAAAAAAATGAAAAATGGGGTGATCTGTCCATCACCAAAATCATAATAGACAACATACCCATTTCCTACAGCACAACTCTCTTGATGTGAACCTGCGGTATCTCCCTCTTTGTAGTGTCGCCCCTATTTCAATATTTCCTATATCCCCCTTTCCATTCTTTAAAGCAATCAACATGCCACTTTATAAAACAAGGTAAACTGCTTTATTTTTTAATGTTAATAATAAGAGCTGCATCGTCCAGCACTTGTCTTAACTCTAATAACTGTGACTGCTCATAGACACATCCATCCACCCATTTCCAAATACATACAAAGTCAAACAAAGCCTAGGTTTCTCACATAGTCCTTTGTACATACTTAACATTTTAGGTACTTTACACTTTTGCTGTAAGTAGGAGTGTTTTTCCAAATGTCTTCTCTTTGCCTTAGTCAGCTTGAATAATCCGCACTAGGTTTATTTGTATGGAAGTGTAGAGGTGCTGTTCATGGACAATTGCTACATAGGTACAACATCTTGAACTATGAAATCCACCCAAAATGTCATTAATCTATAACCATATTTAATTAAAATGAAAGTGCAAACTCCTGATTCAGTAAAATATGCCTTTCTATGGAGATAACTTTACCATTGATATAACAATAAAAATAAAAAAATGTACTTTGTTTCGGTTATGATAAGGAATTGTTAATGTTTGACTAGGTTTACTGAAAATGAAAGTGAAAATTCCTAACACACCTGTTATTTATTTAACTTTTGCTTTATTATAAATTGCTATGCTTATTTTGAGCATAGTCTTAATTCAGATATTTATGGATAAAATAAAACCATTCAATTCATCAATTAAAAATCCATCACTTACTCTTATACTTTGCTATCATTGCAGACAAGATATCATCCCTTTTTATTCAGCCTAATACAATCTTATTATTACTGTCATAAGCCTGCATCATGGTTATATAGATATTTCTTAATAGACTTCCTAAACTAATCTGTACTAGATCCGTTCAGGACCACACAAATTTATTCTAATAGTTATACCTGAACACAATAGATGGACACCTGTCTACAAGTCTAATGATTCAATGTCAGTTTTCTCTCATCAGTCAACGGTTTGTTCAGTGTGAGCCAAAGTATATTATTTTTATTAACAAAATTGAGGCTGAAATGTTTTGAAACTTTCTGACTTACATCACAGTTGCTAGAAACTATAAAAAAGAGAGACTGTGCATAGGCTATATAGAAATTAGTTGAAAATAACACCTCAAACCATCAAAATTACATCAGCTTCAACATAAAGCTATAGCTAGACATTTTTTTCAGCAATAGTATCAGCTTGATATAAAATGAACAGTCTGGGGAGACAAATCTTATCTGTCAGACACTCCAACATGGTCATAGAATATGAAGAAGGGGTAAAATAGCCTAAAACATTGCCAGATGCAGTCTTGACCACCATGCTTATAACCATGTTTACTATGCCCACTGAGTAATGCAAAAGAGGACAGCAAGCAAAAGAACACTGGCTCTGCTAAGAAAGATAGTCATAAATCCAAAGTATGTGAGACAGAGAAAGAGGTGGCATTAAATGCCCTCCATGTCCATGCTTGATAGCTCTTTGGATAGGATGCTTCCAACCAGGCCAACAGACACAGTGCCTGGAAAGACCTTTTGCCAGAAATTACTACTGTTGCTGACCAGGACCATAAACAAGGAAAGGTGTGCACTGGGCCTCTGACATTACTTGTGTAGTAGAAGGAAAAAAATGTTCACCTGGCATGGGAAGGCAGGTCAATGAAAGATGGGCATACCTCTCAACTGCACAGATTTTTGCAGAATGTCCAGATTTTGGCCTCATACCTTTGTCCATTTTTTATAAAATTGTGGTTTTCTGGAAAATTAGTGGTAAATCATTAAAGATTGAAGTTAGAAAGTAATGACAGATATTTGGGTTTCAGCCTTCACATCCTTCAGAAAATTCATGTTAATACAAAACCTGTAATTTTATCAACTTTCTAAGTTTTTAAGAGCGATATTTAAAAATTGTCCCTATTTTTCAGCCTTTGTATCACTTTTATGCATGGTTTTGTCCAGATTTCTTGCTTTAAGAGGTTGAGAGGTATGGAGATGGGCTATTAGACAACCCACTTTTGTCAGAGACAGAGACACCTCTACAAAGTCCCATAGAGTGGTACTGGACATTGGTGCAGAGCTTCATTATGCTCCACAGATATTTGCTGGAAATGCTAGAGATACAAAGTGGTCTTCCTCTAAATAGCCTACTTACTTTCCCTTATCCCATTATTCACTGGTCAACTTAGTAAAGCTATCTGACTTGTATTATATAGGAACATAAGAGATCCAGAGTGCACACTTTTCTGCAAGAGGTGTAATATTTAAATACTTGGTTAGAAAAAAACTGGTATTACTACATGTGCTTTTAATTTATGTTTCTCGTGCTGGGTTATACTTACACAGGTTATACTTCTTTGTATTGTTCACAGGTAATTATCTCTTTGGTACCATCGCTGTGAAAGTGCGACCTATGGAGGCTCTGTTTCTTCTTATGATGAGTAGACATGAGATGGCATGTTGAGAGAGTACAGTGTCTGTGTTGGGCATAGGGAGTGTGACCACTGAATCTCCTATGCAGACCACAGATGCATCTTCTGTTCATGCAGCCACCCAGGAGACAGATGCCGCACAGGAAGGACAGGTTACTTGGGACTCTGGCAGCCATACCAGTGTGCTACCCCCTATAGGGCATTTGCCAAATCTGCCAATAGCACTATTTGGTATACATGAAGGAGACTGGATGCTGGTGCTTGTTGGGGACATGGTTATTAACCTCTCTTCCCTGAAGATGTTGTGTTAATGGCTTTGATCAGTGGATGTGCAGGGCCATCACTGAGACACAGGCAAGTAGCATCACAGGTGTTTCAGAGTTAGTAAGGTTAGTGCAGGGTTTGCAATATGACCTCCAGGAGTGCATGTCCTGAATGAATGTCATATAAGACACACTAAATCACATACTAGTATGTGTCATGTCCTCTCATGCTTACCTGCTGTTAGTCAGGCACCATTCCCAAAGCCATTCTGCTGTTATGTCCATGAGTGGAGTCCATTTAACTATGGATGGCTTAGAACGTAGTAACACAGTGCTAGTACTTCCACAGCTGTGCATGTGTTGTGGAGATGTCTACTGCCAGGAGTGGATGTCCCGGTGGTTTATCCATCATGATTGTGACATGTCTGGTAATAAACATCATCCGGGGTCACACAGCAGAGTAACTTCAAGCCATGGCTGTGGTACAACCAGTGTAATTACAGCTAGAGACAGCTCTCATGGGTGAGTGCATGCACAGGATGCTTGCTCAACCCTCTACTATATGCGCTGTGTTCTAGTCCTCTAAATCGAGCCAGAATGCTGTAAGTGCAACAGATACACATACACACCATCAAAACCCAAAGCATTTTAGACATGTGGACATCCACTGACACTAGCCCTTCACAAAGTCTTTCATGTCAATGCCCCCCACCCACACACTCAAAGCCCCTACACACATGCAGTCTTGCTTTTAATTCGTGTCACTGCATGCACATCTCCCTGTGAAAGACATCCACACCTGCTCCCTCCTCCACTAGTGCAAGTGATGATATCTACATACATCTTGTCCTTTGTGCAGTGTTACTTGGGTTGCCTACATATGATGCACAGTATGTTTAGCCTATGTAGGGGTAAGACCAGTATGGTGTTGGATATGAATGCATCATTTTTAGCATAGTGTATCCACCTTACTATGAGCTGAGGCTATGTGTAAGCTGCTGCCTCTTTACCAATGCCATGGTCTTCTGCTCCCATCCTCATCTAACATGTTCATCCCCTTATGCTAGGTCTGCCACTGACTCCTAGTCTGGCCCAGCCTTTTCTGCCTGGTGTGTTGGGGAGTGATCTTCCTGAAACTGCCCTCCCTGCTGTAACAGACTGCTAAGGATAATATTGTGTAATATTGCAAATAGTGAAAATTGTTTTGTACATTTGTCAGGATCATACTGCAAGGCACCAGCAGATGAATCTCTACAGCAAAAGCATGCCTTCAGCAGCTTAAACACATGCTCTGCAATGACTCCTGATTAAAATATGGCATAGTTGTATCCTTGGTCTGCTTGATTCTGTGGATATCTACAGGTAAAATCAGCTAGTTTTCTAGGGCATATACAGAATTGCCAATTTGATGCTCTTCGTGGAAGTCACCCCTTGCAGACCATTTTTACAAGTCACAGGTGTGCCATATGCGGGAGTTGTGATAACTGACCGGATGGCCTGAGGACACATTGTAAATTATACCTTCTGTATTACAGACTACCTCACAATTAATGGAGTGATACCATTTGCAGTTCACATACCTTCTTCCCACTTGTTTGGATAGGGCCTGTATTCAATGTGGATGCAGCCTATCTCCCCAGTACTACAGGAAACCAGTCTCTAAAATAGATGTCCGTGTGGTGTTGTATCTCTCTCCTCTGTGGTATGTAGGAACTAAATATGCTTTCCCACATGCAGCAGCTTGGCAATGGGAAAATGATGGTGTATTCTCGAGGCAGATGCATGAGATACCCCCACTGTCCACAGATGACTGTTGAAGGGTCCATTTAGCTATTACAGATAAAGCCACACATAATTTGGAATCTACTGGAACAGGCACTGCAAGTCTCCTACAGGCCTACAGATAACGCTTATAAATGCCCATAATGTCTTGTATGCTGTTCCTATCCACACAGAACTAGTCAGGCAGTGTCTGTATCATGGAATGCATGGTACATTGAGCAAGGCCAGATGACAAGTTTCCTATGAGTGTAATAATGGTAACCACTGTGCCTCATAGTAGCTATCTTAAAGATTTATATTAGTTAATACTGCAGCAAACCCTAACATATGTCCATGGGTGATGAAAATATGCATAGAGATTTAGATGTATTCACTAATGATGGAGTTATGGCTGTGCATCACACACTTTTTACCTTTTTAAATCTCTCTGCCATCTTGATTTTCCTTATTTGCATACATGATACCGTACCACTCATTTTACTAGTGCTGCTCATTACCATTGGAATAAATGTACATTAGCATGTACCATGGCCAGATCTGCTGCTCTGCATGCACAGCTCTTGGTATGTGTTTCTTACGCACTCTGTCCATAGGTTCATAGGTTCATAGGTTGGTACTAGGCTATCGGCCCTAGGGCCTATACAAGCCTAGCCATAACAATTCCTTGGCTATTTCTTCCCACACTGTTTACTTCCCTGGACCCCTGTCTAGCAGGGTGACTGATGTAATTCCTGGGGTGAATTTCCTTTCTCCCATACAATCATTAAGGTTCCTTTTGAAGAGGACCAAAGAGGCACTCTGCTTGACATGTATGGGCAGTCTTTTCCAGAGTCTGGTGAGTCTCTGGGTCAGGAACCTATCCCTCCAGCATGTTTTGTTTATTGTGGTGACAAAGTTTAGATCCCTGGAGCATGAGACTCTAAGGGATTGGGATTTCTTTAAGTGTAGCATGTCCAAAAGCTCTAGGTTTAACGCTATGCGACAGAGTATAGCTGGAGTTTTTTAAGGCGGTCAGCGTAGGGCATCTGCTTTAGGCCTGTGATTCTTTTAGTGAGGTATTTCTGTGGCCTTTCCAGTTGTTGCAGATGTCTTGAGAGGTACATACCAAACGGGGAATTGTATTCTATAATGGGTCTAATGAGGGATGAGTACAGTGGGACAATGACCTCCATTTGTCTGGATGAAAAGCCCTTAGTGTTGAGGTGTGCCACATGGAAGGATTTCCTGACTGTTGTGGTGATGTGGTTATCGAAGGTGAGACCACTGTCCACCTGTGTCCCTAAGTCTCTTATCACACTTTCAGTGTTTAGTGTACTGCCACCTATATGGTAATTCATGGGTACATGTTTTTTTCCCAAAGGGATAACTATAAATTTCTTGACATTGAGCTTGAGCCCATGGCTCTGGCACCAACCATCTGTTTCTGTAAGGCCCTTTTGTAGAGTATCCACATCATTTGGGGATTCAATAATGGCTCCCAGTTTGCAGTCATCTGCATACTTTGTTAGCCAGAGTCCCTTGGTTTTGGCCTGTACTTCAGAGAAGTAGATTCCAAACAAGAGTGGTCCCAGGACTGAACGCTGAGGTACTCCACTTGTCACTTGTCTGGAGCTGGTTTTGGAGTCAGCTACTTTTACAGTGTGGGTTCTGTCAGTAAGCCAGTTGGCAACTCATCGAGTGATGTAGGGATTAATGCCCAGCTTAGTAAGTCTATCTATGATTAAAGAGTGGGGGATGGTGTCAAAGGCCTTGGCGAGGTCCAAATAGGCTGTGTGGACTGCCTTACCCTCATCCACAGCTCTGGAGACTGATTGAAAGAAGTCAGTCAGGTTCAGGAGACAAGATCGGCCCTTCACAAACCCAAACTGGGTGGGGTGCAGTGTGTGAAGGTTGCCAATGCCTTTGTTTATAAGTTTCATGGTAATATGTTTCATGGCCTTGCAGATCAGGCTCATCAGACTAATGGGGCGGTAGTTCCCGGGATCCAAGGTGGATCCCCCCTTGTGGAGTGGGTTAACTGTAGCTGTGCACCACTCAGTGGGCATGAAGCCTGAGGTGAGGCTATGATTAAACATGACACTTAGGTGAGGTGCCAGTTCATTTTGTAGCTCATGTAATACACAGCCTGGGATGTCATCTGGTCCCAAGGATGCTGTATTCTTAGCTTTGGAGAGTGCATTTTTTACCTGTGTGGCCGTTATTACCGGAATTTTGCAATCTTCCGGTATTGAGATGGGTCATTTAGGAGGTGAGAGGGGGGTGAAGTTGGTGGAGTCTGGTGAGGTTTTCAGGTAAAGTTCTGAAATGTTTTATTTTACCCCTTAAATAGAAGGTATAGTTCCTAGCTCCACCCTCTCAGTTCACAAATGATTAGTCTTAAGTGACCTCTTCTACCTTATGTATGAGTCCCTTAATTGAACAGATATAATTTCTGCCTGAGTAACAAGAGACAGAGCTGTTGTCTCTTTTGAAGTTTTAATATGCAGGTAAAAGCAGAATACAAGGAAAACACAAGGTAAAGGAAACAAATCACAGTATTCAAAATATAAAAAGGCATAAAGTAATACAAAATACAACAAATAAAAAGCAAACTAACCTTTCCTTCACAGCAAAGTGTAGCAGAGTCTGGTGAGCTTTTCTAATTCCATGATGAACATGGCTGTTCATCATGGAAAATCACTTGCTGCAATGTGACTTAGTTTCATGTATCCTAGGGTTTGTTTCTGTCTGTATTCTACACGTATTTGTAATACAAAACAGAATATTAGTTTTTAAGTTATGACTGGCTGAACTTTACCACAAAGATTAATGTTCAGCTTGGTGGTTGAAAATATTTTTGCTTTTAATGCTTTTGCATTGTAATTAGGTACTTGTTTCCCTTTTAGTTTTCCATTATATGACAAACGCCAGTTGAAACGAATAATAAAAACTGTTTGTAGCATGGTCAGACATATTTTTGAGTAATGTAACCTCTCTGTTATTGATTTTAATAGGTTGTCAGATATCAGATTACGCCATAATTTATGTCATTCTTCCAACTATGAAGGCACTTTTGTTCAGTGTTATTACATGGGTGTTTCCAAACAAAGATGTCACCAGTGGAAGGACCTTTGGAATAAGATCTGGGTGATGTGGCTGAGCTTCTTGATGGGCTCCTTTGGCTGAAAGCTAAAGTGTTTCGAACAAAGATGTCACCAGTGTGTTACATAAGGATGTACAAAGTGTTTCTGAACAAAAGATGTCCACCAGTGAAACCTTTGGAATAAGATCTGGGTGATGTGGCTGAGCTTTTTGGGCTCCTTTTGCTGAAAGAAAGCTATGGAATAAGATCTGGGTGATGTGGCTGAGCTTCTTGATGCCTTTTTTTGAAAAAAGAAAAGACAGTTCTTCTGTTCCGCATGTAAGGATGTGCGAATAAGATCTGGGTGATGTGGCTGAGCTTCTTTGATGTGCTCCTTGGCTGAAAGATAACACTTTTACATAAGGATGTGCAAAGTGTTTCTGAACAAAGATGTGACTGAAGGAAGGACCCTAATATATAGATATGGGTGATGTGGGCTTCTCTGTTCCATGTTACATAAGGATGCAAAGTGTTTCTGGAGAACAATCACCATGAGGACGAGAAGGACCTTTGAAATAAGATCTAGTGTGACTTCTGTTCCATGTTACATAAGGATGTGCAAAGTGTTTCTGAAACAGAATGTGACCAGTGAAGGTGTTACATAAGGATGCACAAAGTGTTTCTGAACAAAATGTTGGAAGGGAAGGAAGGAAATAAGATCTATCTGATGGGCTGAGGGAAGGACCTTTGGAATAAGATCTGGGTGATGTGGCTGAGCTTCTTGATGGGCTCCTTTGGCTGAAAGCTATGAAGACACTTCTGTTCCGTGTTACATAAGGATGCACAAAGTGTTTCTGAACAAAGATGTCACCAGTGGAAGGACCTTTGGAATAAGATCTGGGTGATGTGGCTGAGCTTCTTGATGGGCTCCTTTGGCTGAAAGCTTTGGAAAACCTATGAACCTATAAGAAAGAATAAAAAAAGGAATTATTTATTTGATATAGTTACCCTCCTCCAATATATATATATATATATATATATATATATATATATATATATATATATATATATATATATATATATATATATATATATATATATATATATATGTGTGTGTGTGTATAAAATAATAAAATACTTCAAACTAAGAAAGAAACCATCACACAATCCAACAGGTATTTAGCGCTTTTGTTCCCTTATTAGTGGACAGAACTTCTTTAGAATATGAAAGTTGCAATGTGGAAATCCTGTATAAAGGCTGCAATGTAAGAGAAATCATCCCCAATGCAATGACAACTTAGTCACTAACAAGTACATATTGATGTGGTAAACCAATTAAAACAGTTAAGGTAAACCCACTTACAACTGCAAAGGAGTCAAATATCAAAATGCCTGTAGTAGGGAACAATAAAAGAGTTATGTTAAACATACTAAAAACTGTAGAGGAATCTTATATTAACATGCCTGTAGTAATGCCTATAACAAATTAGTGAATAATCCACACTTACATTTAAAACAGAGACATCATGTTAAGTAATCTGTGTTATGCTATTATGCTACATACTAGCCAATGATTGAAAGTATCATAAAGGTCAATGTGTGTGTGTGTGTGCCTATATATATATATATATATATATATATATATAAAATCTTCAAATGATCTAAATGGCATAATATACTGACAGTCAAATGATTGACAGTCAAAACATCTAAACTCCAAAGTATCTAAAGTACAAAAAAAACCTGCAAAATATCTAAAGACAAAATAATGACAAAAATCAAAGTTATACTGGGGAAGGGTTTATGCCCTTTCCCCACTGTTGCTGGACCTTGGAACTATTATATAAAGAGCAGGAGGTGTAGGAGGTACAGGGGTATTGCCCCCTTCAAAAATATTGAAAGGTGTGATAAAATCTAACCATATTGAAGAACAATTGAAATATCTGATAATATAAAACCACATTTTCTAATGATTTTCAAGTCACCCTGCTCCCCCATGTGGGGAGTTGCACCTCTCCACACCTTTTATTTATGAGTACCGACTCTGAGATCACACAACCATGGGGATAAACCGTTCCATAATATAACTTTGATTTTGTCAATATTTTCCCTGGGATTCATTGACAGTTGTGTAGGTGGTGAGATATGCCTACACGATGTAAGCATGTTAGCGAGATAAGCAGCAATGCTAATCGAATATCCATATTGTTCATTGCACCTACATGTTTTAAGCACCTGTTTGTGCCAGCAACAGTGTTTATGGCCATGGAAAGGTGCTTGCAAGCACAAGAACAGCATGTAAACAAGAGTTACGTATAGGCTGTGCACACATATGAGCATGCGCTATAGCCCACATGTATAAAGGGCAAGCACAGGGAAAGAATACAGAATGGGGGGAAGTGAAGTTGGGGAGCTGGAACACTAAATTGTGTTATACTGAATAATGTTGAAGGGAAAATGTTTAAAGGGCACTCATACCCCACAGGCGTATCCAACGAAACTGCATAAGAATTTATGACATAAATTCAGCAATATTGATGTAATGATAATGAATGACAATGACAATCACAAACTTATGCACATAAATAAAAATAGACATGTTAATAAAGGGTGTGATAGGGACATGCCATTGTGGTATAACAAAAGGGAGTGAAAACATGATATACATGAATTAAATGTTGACTTGAATTAATGGCATGGGCAGAAGAAACTTTATGGGATGAATGCATAGACTGCAATTATTGCATATGACATGTATATATGGAGAATTTATGTATGCAAACTGACGCCTCAGCTGTATTCCCTACCTCAGCATGTACATATCAAGAAGAAAAGAAATTTACAACTGTAATGTCAGGTAAATCAGAAAAGAGTATGTTTTTGCAGTGAAATGACAGTGGCACCAATGGGAATGAGGTCCATCACATACAACTATGTAATAGACAAGCAAGTGCTGTATATTTATGTAAATGCTAAATGCTAGTCTAGTATCACACAACATACATAAGTAGTAAATTACAAGAAAGAGTAGATGACATGTCAGGAGTCCAGTTTTGGCATTGATGATTTGCAAGCACGTTCGACATAGTAATACTGGGAATGCTCACATGGAATTACAGGGAACAGAAACATAACAGCAATTCAACAGCAGCAACACAATTGAAATTGTTTAACAGATGACCAATCACAGTTTCTGATGGTCTGGCAGCATGCCATACAGTAAGAAATGTTTTTGGACTCACTCATCTGTCATTAAGCTGTATAGTGTGACAAAAACAATCACAGTATTAAAAACATGTCTACAGAAAGAAATGTAATACAAATCATACTTATATTGTGAATCTGTAATGCATATGAGCAATGAAAGACATAACAAAAAAATTGCATCATATCATTTTTTGAACATATGCCAGAACAGGTATCAGTGAGATGCATAATAATCATGGTGGCCACAGAAATACGCATGTCAGTCAGGTCATGAAGAAAACCCTTGAAGGGTGTACAGCACTTTCTTTCCACATAAAGTATATGGATAACTTATTTGGTAGGAAAATGTCTGGCAAAGGTGGCCCTTTGAGTGTGCAAAAGAATTTATGTGTGTAAGCCAGTGTTGTCTGATAATCAGGTGTTACCAGATCAACCCCCTGCGTATTATACAATGCTCTCTTTAGACATCTGTATTGACTGCATGCACCACATGTGATAACAATGTAGGCTGTCACAAATTACTGAACTGAATGCATGCATTAAGAAAGGAGGCATTGATATAATATGATTTATCAGATTTATTCACATTGTTGGAAAGAAAATATGCAGGTTACTGTCCACACAACAGTGAGTATTACTTTATGAGTGCTTTGTGACAAAATAGCTGTTTTCATCATAGAGGAAACACTTTCCCAATATTTAACCACAGTCTATCAGTGTAGATATGCTATAGAAGCCAGTTTTTACTGCACGTGCCACAGGAGCACTCACAGCATGACATGATCTTAATAGACAATTCACTGCCATACAATCCCAACCTGTGATGATACATCACTGTCCAACAATAAAAATTCATAAGAATAACTAGATTTAATGGTGTTTATGTAAGTCAGTATATTCTTATAATGTCACCCTATCAGGAATTGAATAGCAAGCAACATGACTCCACTGACCAATGACGTGGATTGACTATAATTTCCACAGTGGAAGTGTATCATTATTATGACAATCCACCTTTGCTAACTTATAAGATGTATGTGTGATAAACAATGCCTGAGATGAAAGGGATGGGGAGGAGTCTTACAGTGTAAATGGACACATTGTAACTGTGGTGGATATCATTCATGCTCTAGAGTAGACATGTCCAAAGCTCTTCCATAACTGAAACATCGATGCGCATGCCCCAAAACACTTTTTTGTTTTGTGTTTTCACTCCCATGACCTGTAATGCTAATGGTGTGCATGCACCAAAGCACCCTTCTAGTTTTGTTTTGAAAAGGGTCCGTGTGTTTAAGCCATTATTTTGCACCGAACAATCAGTGTGTGTGTGTGTGTGTGTGTGTGTGTGTGTGTGTGTGTGTGTGTGTGTGTGTGTGTGTGTAAGAGGGACTCATGTATGGATTTGCCGTTGCCTTTGAAAGAGACAGCAATTACCTAGTAGAAGAGTGTGTGTGTGTGTGTGTATGTGTGTATATGTGTACATGACAGAGAGAGATGCATGCACAAAGAGGCTAACAATGATCAGTCTACCTACTGAACACAAACAAGTTAGCTCACAAATACATCATAGATTAAGAGTACACTTTCATTAAATTGCGGCTTTCCTGACAGGGAGAGTGTTGTATTGAACATGAACTTATACCTCTTAACTGTATGGATTTTCAAAGAATGTCTGGATTTTTGCCTCTTCTTCCAATTTGTGTCTTTTGCTTAGGAAATAAAAGTAGTCATCCAAGGTAATGCAGTTCCAGGGAATAAGAATGAGACAGCAGCCTAGGGTTAATGGGTCAGTAGTAGACTGACTATGTGGGTCTGTAGTATACAAAATTGTATTGTTTTTTCAGACAAACAAAAAAGCACCTAGTACTGTTTTTTCATTGGTGGGTTCTAAGCAGTGGTAGATTGAACAACAGTAAGCATAGCTTTGGAGGATCATCAATACTGACAAATCAAGTTGGCGCAATGTCATTTTTTAAATGTTGGGGATTTTAGTGTGTATGTGTGTGCTTATGTGTTGGGAGCGCTGCAACAGTAGATGATTATTAAAGACAGAGACTTACGGACTGTGGAGAATATGTTGCTTTGTTTCAAAACCTAATACTTGGGTACGCATGCCAGAAGTAGATTTTTTAAGACATAGCGTCTTGCCATTTACAGTGGATGGATATTTACATTGAATGGACAATGCATTAGTGTGGGCCTGTGAGGTTCTGAAGGATGCCAAGTCTACCACTGCCAATGTCTTGTAAAATGACCTGAAAATGGATATTGGGATGTTACTGAACAAATATAGTAAGTGGGCTTAGAAATATAGTTTAATTAAACAAAATGTACTTTCAATTTACAGGCCATAATTTAATTTCTTTCAGGTAGTCCAGATACTGGTAGATTGTATACCATTAGACTTAATTAGGGAGAGCTGTCATTCTGGGGAAACAAGCAGCCCTAGTTTCAGTGAAAGCTCTGTGGTTGCTTGCAGGTAGGAAGTTGCAGGATGTTGATGCAATGTGTTTTATTTATTATTTTTAATGCATTTGTCATTTCAAAGCATGGTTTTCTTTGATGCAAAAGTAGGCAGGACTGAATGAGCCATATAATGTTTAACTGACAATAATGGGATAGAAAGATTATAAGTGATGTATAATGTTTGCAGCTACAGTTGTTTCAATGGTGTCTGTGATGCATAACTATTTCTGGGCCTGTGTCCCACTTTTATTTTTCGCTTTGTCCAGATTTCTTGCTCTAAAGTTGAGAGGTATGGTTCCATACTAAATCGAGCCTTTTTAATATCTCTGCTTATTTCCAATATAAACTGCCATGTAACCTTGCAAATAACCTTCTTATTAAGCTACTTTACTTCTTTTGGAATTGGCAGGTATGATTCATCTGTTTGGACATAAGCATAGAGTGCTAATGTGACTTTTGATTTCTTGCAGCAGTCTGTGGTCTACATAATCACAATAACTTTTCTGTGTTTCTGTGTGTGTAATCAGTTTAACAGTTTTAAAGATGTTTTCCAAAAATAAATAAATATATAATAAATAAATAATCCTCTCGAGACTTTGAACTATTGACAAAGTCTGGGAATTTGTTTTTTCAGGTCAACATTACAGCTCAGTAAACTGTCAGTCTGTGAGTAACTTCTGCACAAATTAAAATGTCTGAATGTCAAATGGCTTTAGATTGGAGGGAAGTTTATTTTTATTTATTTTATTTTATTTTACATTTGTTTACCGGGAAAGTCCAACTGGACACAGGTACATTTTCAGCGGAGGCCTGGGGAGAAAAGCTCCAAAAATAACACAAAACAATATAATACAATACATGAGAGAGAGAGAGACAGCATGGATGTAGAACTCATACAATATGGCAGAGATTACATCTCGTAACAGTGAGAATCATTGAGGTACAGAATAAACTTAAAAACATTTTTTTCTTTACAGTTATAATTCCAGCAAGGCAAATCTCAATGAGCTAAGTTTTTAGGAGAAAGCTGTTTGCACATAGCTGAAGCTCTGAAACAATCTTTTGGTATGGATTAACCTGGGGACTGACACAAGTTATATGTTTACACCAGTATGTAGCATTATAGTTTAGGGTTTTCTTATTGATTTACTTTTTGCCGAGCAGTTGTTTGTTGATTTATTGATGGTCCTTTTGGTGACTGGAAATTACATGGATGAATCCATCTCTATTATGATTTTTTTTTTAGATATTTTGACTTCCAGACAATTTCATTCATTGAGTTGGTGTCATGTGATTACTGAGGTTGCCTATTTTAAAAGTAGGGGCTTTTGTATGTGTGTGTGTGTGTGTGTGTGTGTGTGTGTGTGTGTAAGAGAGATTTAATATGTATACTGAATATAATTTTGCAAATGGAATTATTAGTTAAACATGCCCCTCTTCTTGGGCAACTAGACTTGAGTAACCTATATTAGATCTTAGCCATCCAACTGGGAAAGGTTAGTATGTGGATTTTCCATCTGGTTTGATGAAGGCTATGCTACTTACCCAAGGACTACATTTATGGCTATCCATCCAGCCATTGTGTTGCTGAACTATATTGTATGATAATGAGAGGAGCTTTTTACAGAAGTTGAAGGTTTTTGTGTCAAGAACCTGTCCATAAAAAGTGGCTTGTTTATATTGCAGCGAAGGCTGTGGTCTTTGTAGTGAGCGTTTTAAGTATAACCAGTATTTCTGAGGTGCAGGATCTTTCTTAGCCTGGAAAGCAAGCCAATGATGAAATTTATAGGGGCCAGTGAGAGACAGAGGAAAGCAAATAGCTTTTTAGTCTGTTTGGATAAGTAAGTGAACTTAGTCCTTTGACCTTTTTTGTGAGAAATGGTTGTAGTCTTTCTTTTGGGAGGGTGTTTTGATGAGGCACATGCCAAAAGGGCATTGCACTCAATAATGGCTCTTGTAAAGGAAGAATACAGGGATGTTATGACCTCCTTGTCCCTGGATGAGATACCCTTACTAATGAAGTGGGCCATGTAAAAGCTTTCCGGTCAAAAGTCAGGTTTCTATCAACCTGGGTGCCCAAGTACCATATGACTTATTAGCTTACAACATTGTTATTAATGTGATAATTTGTGGGGACATCACTCTCCTCAAAGGGATGATGATGCATTTTTTGGCATTTTGCTTGAGGCCATATTTCTGGCACCAGTTATTTGTTTGGGTGAGACCCTCTTGTAGCTTATTCAGAATTGTTTTATTAAGTCAGTAATGTGAATTCTTTACTTTATTGCAAATTTGTTGGGTTATTTTTGTGGATTATAGTATTGTAGGACTGCTGATGTTGACATTTTACATAGTTGGACTGCTGGAATGGTTTTCCCAGTGAGAAATGCTAGTGCTGTAGTGAATATCTGTTTATTGTATACATATATATATATATATATATATATATATATATATATATATATATATATATATATATATATATTAACTAAGATGTTAGAGTTAACTGTTAGATTAGAAAATTAGAATTAGAATGATAATTAGAATTTTAAGGCAAATATTAGGCATTTATTACATTTATTCATTGTTCAAATGCACCTCTGTGGTCTTCTGGAGCAACAAAAGAGTTAACTATATGATATATTTTATATGCAGCCCCAAGACCATTTCTGTTCACTCAATGCGGCCCCAGCAAGCCAACAGGTTGGACACTCCTGCTCTAGAGTCTAAGGTGCAACAATGCTATGCTAACAGACACTGAATGTAGATGTTGAACACATGAGCATTTGACAACAGACAATGTATGATATTTTACAGGATGAATGCAGCATGGTAGAAACATCAGTACAATTGACACATAAATAGTACTAGTCCCCTGCCTATGACGAGATAGCAATACATATAATTAGTATTATTCTCCCAACTGTTAAAATACAGCAATACGTTTAGTAAAAATCATTACTATCACTAACATTTAAATAAATTAACATGATCCCCATCTGTGTTACTGCAATAATAGCCCTGACAGTAGCAGCAAACCTCACCTCATACCACATTAGTCTCATTGGGTCACCAATCAACTATAATACGCCATTTCCCTATCCACTACAGATAAAACTTTTAACTATTAAAATATCACCCTCAATCTAAAAAAATACTTATATGGATTAGATTACCTATACTATAATACCACAGCAAAACAGTCCTAATGTCTCACTAAAGTATAACACAGTCATAGTAAAACTCTATATCAAACATCACCTCATAGTTAACCTTTAATGGAGATATCCTTCCAGACTCTGGCCCCAATACCAGCCCATTCCAGCAAATATCTTAATATGGCAGCCTTACTTTACTAAACCTCTCTCGGAAAAGATCCAATCTCCTATTATTTATTTATTTATTTGACATTTGTTAACCAGGTTGATCTGACTGGGCAAAACCCTTTTTCAGCACACAACTGAGGAGAAAAGCTCCAGTATTACAATGCATACACATTTATTAGCACAGACAATAGTTATAAGTCAAAAATGAAATAAAATGAGGTAAAATATTAATTAAACAATACACATAAAAAATACAGTTTTTTATTAAATTTCAACATTAGAAATATCGTTAAAAAACTCAAGAACTTCACTCCCCTCTCACCCACTTCTCTCCTAACATCGCTCTGATTACTGAAACCTGGTTAAAATCAGGAATTAATGATAATGAAATTCTACCTCGAGGTTAGAGTGTGTATTGGGTAGAAAAAAAGGAAAACAAAGAGGGGGGATAGCCACTCTGTTTAAATATAATTTTATTCTAGATATCCTACAACAAAATACTCCTGACTTCAATAATCCAGAAGTAATCTTTACAAAACTTAAGATCAACTCCAAATAATACTTAAACATAGTTGGAATCTATATACCTCCAGGTAACAACATCTCCACCCAAGAACACATCCTCAGACTGTCTTCTCCATGGAAACAATTATTATGGGGGACGTCAACATAGATTGGAATACCTGTAACTCACAAAACTCTTTAAGTCACATAAACCTCCATGGCTTCACCCAAATTATACAAGCTCCCACTAGAATTGATAAAACATCAAATAGGCAATCCATCCTTGACTGGTTATTAACAAACAGGCCTTCTCTGTCTTTACAAGCTAGGTGTCTTCCAGATAGTCTCAAAATGTCATATCCTCCCTTAAACTCTCTAATTGGGTACCACTGAAACATCTCCCCCTAGATGAAGCTGTAGAATACTTCAACTTAACTTTCATACCTTCTGAATAGGCTAGCTCCCCCAAGAACAATAAGAATAAAAGCTAACTATGGTCTATAGTTAACAAAAGAAACCAGATCACTATTAAAAGAAAGAGATAAAGCTTGGAATCTGTGGCAAAAAAGCAAAACATAAGTGACTAAACAGGCATATCAAGAGCTTAGAAATAAAGCTAAAAACAAATCAAACAGGACAATCACTACCAAGATATTCAAACTAAACATCAAAACAACCCTCAGAAGGTTTGGTCTGCTATTAATAAAATCCTACAACATGGAAACACTGGCACCCCCACCCCTATAACCACTAACAACTCAGGATCTATATATAACTATGCAGTTTAATAAGTATTTCACAGAGTCCATACTAGCCCTCACAAATAATAACTGTTCCACCACCTCTGCAGAAATTCCCATAGCAAGTACAAATAGGAGCACTTTTAATTCCCAACCTGTACAAATAGACACTATAAAAAAAAACTGCTGGAAAAATTCAAACCAACAACCCTAGCAGCTGATAGTCTACCAGCTGAATATCTCATACTGGCAGCTGATGCCATCTCCTACCCAGTATCCATATGAATAAACCGATCCATCTCCGAACAAAAGGTACCAGTAATCTGGAAAATCTTGCACATCATTCCACTACACAAGGGGGAAAGTCATTAGAAATGTCCAATTACAGGCCAATAGCTCTGTCTAAAGTTCTAGAAAGATGTATCCAATTGCAAATTATGCAGTATGTCCTTGATAACAACCTGGTATCCAAAACACAACATGGATTTTGGCCCTACCACAGTACTACTTCCACCCTAATGAGTTTCACAAACATCATTAATTAACATAGGAACAACAGTAAAATAGTATCCTCCATCTCTATAGATCTATCAAAAGCATTCAATACTGTCTCTCATAACAAACTTATACAAGTACTCCTAGAACTAAATGTTTGTCAATCCACAATTACTTGGTTCAAAGACTACTTAACAGGGTGTCATCAAGCTGTAAAATGACAACAAAGTACATCTCCTCTACTGCCCATTACTCTAGGTGTACCACAAGGTTCCAGCCTAGGTCCCCTCCTTTTTACACTTTTCACTAACAATTTACACACTGCTACCCTGCAGGCTTCCCTAATCCAATATGTGGACAATTCTATACTAATATGCGCTGCATCATCACTTCAACACATGCAACAACTAACACAGCATTCCTTCTCTGCAGTTGAAAAGTGGCTTTCTGAAGCTCAACTTATTCTAAACTTATTGAACTCCTTTCTATTACCCAAAAAGCCTTCCAAATAACAAAAACCTATTACTTAATCCCAAAAAGACCAAACTGTTGCTATTTAAACCAAACAAATCCATCTCAATGCCCAACACATTCAATATTGTGTCCAGAGATGGGACTATCATCTCTCCAGACACTCATACTAAACTGCTAGGAGTGACCATTGACAACAACCTCAAGTTTGATCTACATATAAATCAAACTATTAAAAACATTCACAAAAACTGTGCAGTCTTTATAAAAACAAACCATTTCTAACCAAACTGCTAGAATAACCATAGCTCAAACCCACCTCCTCTCCACACTAATCTACACCACTCCCATCTTCACCAACCTACCCAAAACTGAAATGGCCAAGCTTAACATCTGCTACAATCAAATTGCCAAATTTTCTACTGGTGCCCCCTACCATGCCCACCACTGTCATTCACTAAATCAACTTAGCTGGCTTGAATTCCCAAATCTCCTCTCATTCCATCAGCTTTCTTTCACCCAGAAACTCTTACTACTTCCTGAAAAAAACAGCACTATCTAATCTACTTAAACTACGAACTAATATCAGACAACTTCGCTCTAGTGATAAAAGACTAATTAAGGTGACCAAAAGCAATAACACAGCAGGTGACTCCCTCTTCCCTAACTACATTGATAAAATTTGGAACTCATTACCTTCTGCTATTACCTCAGCCAACTCAATGCTTACATTCAAAAAGCTACCAAAAGACCACCTAAATCTCACATGGCTATGCCCTTGCTACCCACCAGGTTGACCCATATCATACACACCCTCTGACCCACTCTCATACGCCTTTTCACTTCTATCCCTTCAGGAAGAATCTTGACTCCTCCTTATAGTGCCTCACCTGTGTACACCCACAACAACAGCAAGCAATTATACACATTCCAACTTTAAACCCAACCACATCTCACAAAACTAACCCTAATATCCACTCCCAACCCCCTTTTACTTACATTTGTCTCAGTCACTGTTATTACTGGAAACCAGTACATTCTAAGTACTACTTTACTCCAACTTAAACTATAGAATTTTGTTAAAACTTGTGACTACCAATGAATATTGTACCTTGTAACTTTAAAACTATGGAATCTTGTTAAATCATGTGTTTTCCTATGAATACTTGCTTGCTATGTAGAAATCTCATAGTTGTTTGTTCTTAATCTGTGGAACGTTTCTCCCAGGGCCTCCACTGAAAATGGACATGTATCCAGTCTGACTCTCCCGGTCAACAATTGTAAAATAAAATAAATAAATAAATAACCTCCAACAAGGCCAACTCCTAATATTCCAAGCCACTGTAGCTGTAGATTTCCTCTCCCTGTTTAAGATCATATCTACAAACAATATCATCATCTCTTCTGTTTCCCAGACTAAACCTCTGGGTGTTATTATTGACAACATTATGAAATCTGACCTGCACATAGCCCAGGCACTCAAGAAAGCAAATAAAAAAACTTAATACTCTTTGCAGTAATAGACAATACCTAACCAATAACACAAAGGCTGTCATTGCAATAACCCACCTGATCTCCACACTCCTATATGCCTCACATATTCTGACAAACTTAAAAAAACAGACCTAGCAAAATTAGATACCTGCTATAATAAGACTGCAAAGTTTACAACAGACTCCAACTTTAGAACACACCATTCCCTTACACTCAAACAACTTAACTGGCTAGAACTACCTCAGCTCTTTACCAACTTACTTTGCCCATACACTTCAACCTGAAAAATCCCTGCTCTGCAAAATCTTCTACTCCACTACACTTGTAGTCGGTCTTTATGCTCAAATAAATCATTTTTAAAAGTTATCAAATCCAATAATGCTGCTGGAGATTTCCTCTATTTAATATGCATACCTAAAATCTGGAACTCATTGCCAAAAGATATATGGACAATTGCACACACTCTGCAGTTTAAAAAAAAAGTCTCAAATCTCATTTATTGAATACAAAACTATGCTTATGCACCAACCCTGGATAAAGCATAGTTGTGTAAAATCTTATTACAACATGAATAGAAGGACATCTTATGATTTCATTCCTGAAACTCCCGGTATTTAACTCCCCTATCCTCTTTTCCTTGCTTTCTTTATCTTCTCCACACCATCCTTTCCTTTGCAGTAATCAATCTCACTCAGTCTCTGGCCGCAAAACTTCCTGCAACTTATCTCAATTAGTAACTGGTCTATTATCTCTTTACTATTATCTCTCCCTAATAATATAGTATTATTTACCTGTGTTATCTCTCCATAATTATGCACATACTTTTGTGGAAGATATTAATATTAGTATCTACTTTTATTAGAAATGTGTATTAACTTTAGTCTATATGTGTAAAATTGATGCATTAAGAACTCACTGTATGTATTACTCTGTATCCATGTATTACTTCTCGTGTTATATTTTGAAATTTTGTACAATTCTTCTGTTGTAAATGTGGAGCTTTTCTGCCTGGGTCTCCGATGAAAAAGGACATGTGTCCAGTCGGACTTTCCCAGTAAATAAATGTAAAATAAATACATAAGTAAATAAATTGTGAGATGTTATGTTTAGGTATTACATCCTGATATTGCAGCAAGGGATCTGTGTGCCTTTAATTGCTGTAGTAACTCAACAACAGACAGCATGCTGTCTCATTCCCTTGAGCCAGAGGATAACACTTCTTACATATGTTATGCAATGAAAATGTAATCACATGTCATCATTACTCTGAATAAACGCAGAAATATCTACATCTATATGTGCACAAAGAAAATGTGCTTGACAGTGTTAGTGATATGTACAGTCAGAATATGACTGATGCAACATAGTGTGAGCAGTAATGGATGGATTTGAAATAACTATGCACAATCACAAGCTAAACATTAGTGTCCGAATTGCAAGTATCACATGACCATGCTGAGGTACAAATGAGACAGTGCACTGTTAAATGGATGACATCACCTCTGTTTATTACCTGGATGTTTATGCTAAAATGTGTTCAAAGTGCACAATGACACTGTACAGGTACACATCCTGCATGTCTGAAGAATAGCATACACAGTATGAGGGTAAAAGATAAACACAGACAGCTACCCTCAGACATTCTACATATGTACTACACAATGTTAATAGCATGCTATCAAAGTCATACAACACAAGAGAATTCACACCCAAAAGTGACATAATGCAGGTATGTATGTTAGCATTATGTAATCATTGCGTGGCCAAAATGTTATTTACCCTGTAGATGCTATGATTTGCTAGTGTCACAAAGTTTCTCTGTAATTCAATGTCATAATTAAAAGTGCAAGTAATGTAAATGTTGAAGTTGACAGCAATATATGACAGTAATCATTGTCACACTATTAAAGCAGTGATGGAATTGAACCACCTACTTATCCTATTACACCACCTTACAGCACATTATCAGCAGCCAGTGCCACAGGAGAATATTGAACAAAACTGAGGCACAAGGCAACTGTGAAGGCATGACATCATCAGTGTATTGCCAAGGAGATGTATGTATCTAGTAACATTATTTTTACAGACATCAAGGGCTGTAAAATTTGTCATTGCAAATGTGCGTAAAACAATCATGAATTTATTGTCAGTCACACTTATAGTAGTTAAGCACTGCTTCATTCAAACTTCATACTTATCAAGTTACACATTCTAGAGAATAGTGTAAGACATGCAAGTGTCACAGAAGTCTGACATTTAAATAGCAACAGGTCATCTGCAAAAGAAAGACCCCATCAGTGTGTTGCACCAGGGATGAAGGCAAACAATGTAATGTTGTAAATGTGTGGTCTTCTTGCAGCCCCACAAAATACCTGTCATTTGGAAAATGGAAATGTTCCCACCTTCCACCTCCCCAATTAGCAAATGTTTGCATCAGTTACCCTCTAAAAACATTAAGTGGACATTTTTCAACTCATGACACTCTTATTTGAAGCATTAAATTACACATTTGTTGACAGAGTATTGGCAAAAAAGCAATGTTTTCATTAAATAATTCTAGATGATTTCCTCTTTAGAGTATAAATAACATGAACAACTACACCCTTATTTTGCAAAGAAGTCATGGATATGAAAAGTGGGCTTAGCAGCAGGACAGTCATCTATCAGTTTAAAATATTATCCAGAGTACAGGTTGATTGAGCACATGCTCACCTAACAGCAAACACCTTTACACACAAGTCTTCTATGCTGAGCATTGAAACTCCTACCTCTCTAGTTATGCAATCAAGAGCACTGTAGAAGTCACAAATGCCACAAGAGAAACCTGATTCTTAAGGGTAGAGAGTGCACTTTTCTCAGGATGATATGATCTCACCAGTGTTTTTCAGGGAAGATGTTTCCATAAAAATTGGTGTAACGGAGCTGTGTTCACATTGAAAGGCATCTGTTTAGGAAAAGTGGCTATAGCTACAAGCATCACACAAACAATTCTTCCATGTTGGGTGTTGAACTTCCTACTTATTTAATTAACACTGTATTAGTCACAGACACCACAGGAGAATTCTGGTTCTTTACAGTAGGGAATGCACTATTGTCATGATGACCTCATCAGTGTGTCTCCTTGAGGATGTTTCTGTAAAAACTGAAAGAAGGGATCTGTGAGAACAATTATATACATTCTTCTCAGAAGAAGTAGAGATAGCACCGAATGTTACACACAGAAATATACTTAAGTGCTCCATGTTAAGCACCAAACCTCCAATCTGTCTAGTTACACAACCCAGAGAGCTATGTATTAGTCATACGTGCCACAGGAGATGTTGGATTCTTAAGCATTGAAAATGCACTTTTAAAATGACCTCATCAGTATGCCTCATACAGGATGTTTCTGTAAAAATTAGGATGAGGGAGCTGTGAGAACATTCTTTGCAGGAGAAGTTGATACAGCACCAAGTGTTTCACACAGTCTCTCTCTCTCTCACACACACACACACACACACACACACACACACACACACACACACACGCACACACACACACACGTCTTCCATGTTGAGCAGCGATTCTCCTACTTATCTAGTTATACAATGTAGAGAGCAGTGTTAGTCACAAGTTCTAAGAAGACTGAAGACTGACTTGTAAGGGTAAAGAATGCACTTTTGTCAGGATAACCTTATCACTGTGTCTCAAAGAGGATGTTTCTACAAAGCTTGGTGAAAGGGAGTTGTGAGAACAGTTAAAAGTATTGTTCTCAGGTGAATTGGATACAGCACTAATTGTTACACACAGTCTCTCACACACACAAGTCTTACAAGCTGGACATTTAACCTCCTACCTATCTAGTTACATAATCTGGAGAACACTGTATTGGTCACAAGTGCCACAGGAGAAAATTGACACTACCAATGTGAATCTGGACATTTGGATAATTGTAAAATCCATTGTTTAAAAGACATGGGGCCAGATTCACGAAGGCTTGCACGGAGTCTAAGAGTAGAGTAAGACTCCAGCCAGCCAACACATCTGCCGAGCGATCCAGAAACAGCCGGCAGGGGCGTGCATGAGAGCTCCTAAAATGACTCTTGCACAGACAGTGTTAGGTTATGCAAATTACCTCATTTGCTGCTGAAAGCTATGCAAATGAGGTAAATTTGTGATCCAGGAAACACTAACCTGTCCGAGTAAGAGTAGTGTTATTTGCAGAAATGTACTCGGTTGGCAACTGAGTACCGTTCTGCAAATAGCTAAAAGAAGCTATGACATCTCCAAATAAAGGATGCATCCAGTTGAGGAAGCATGCCAATGACCAAATATACGGCCATTGGCATTTTTATCTGTTGCAAAATAATAAAAAACAAAATTTTTTTTCTCTCAATCTCCGATGTTTAAGCATAGAGCAGTGCCGCGCAAATGTGCGGCGTTCTAAAAACCAGAAAAAGAAAAACATAAAAGCCAAAAATAGGCATTTTATTCAAAATATTCATCTGCCATGCAGGTGAATGGCAGGTTGAAGACAACATGGCTTCTGAGTAGTGGTTGCTAAGGGAGGAAGCTCAGTCTGAGAAATGTAACCAAGTATTAGTAGGCAATCCTATGCAAATGAGTATAAGAATAGTGAATCCCAATTTTCCCTGCCATGTGAACCATGTCTATAGAGTGTAAGAGTAGGATTAGGGGAGTAACAGAGTAGAAGATAGGTGACATCATGAGGGGGTATGTATCTAAAAGACTGTAAGCTTATTGGAGCAGATTGGCATGTGTTTGCTGTGAGTTACTCAGGACTGGAAGAGGCGTGTCTACAGTTGTCTAAACTGAAACCCAGATACCGGAGGTGTACGCCATGGCTATCACCAAAGTTTCTTGCAAAGATGCTTACACTGTGTGCATGTGTGTGCACGCCTGTAAACCTGTCTAAGCCTGTGTGCGTGTGTGTGTGCACCCGTGTAAGCCTGTGTAAGGCTGTCCAAGCCTGTCTGCGCACGTGTGCATCTATCTAAGCTTGTGTAAGTCTGTCTAAGCCTGTGTGCATGGATGTGCACCTGCCTAAGCCTGTGTAAGCCTGTGTGTGCACCTGTGCGCATGTTTGCGTGGCACTGCCCTGG
Source organism: Protopterus annectens (assembly GCF_019279795.1). Taxonomy (NCBI): domain Eukaryota; kingdom Metazoa; phylum Chordata; order Ceratodontiformes; family Protopteridae; genus Protopterus; species Protopterus annectens. The sequence goes on along the minus strand of NC_056732.1, from coordinate 1,900,421,587 downwards.
GCGGAAACAGAAAGGGAAAAGGAAGGAAAAGAAGTAGTAGGAAGTTAACCAAGGAGAACTAGCAGAGCTGCCAGGTGAAATCAATCAGAATCAGCCAATTACACAGGCAGTACACTAGCCCAGCCCAGCTCAGCACTTAAAACTCTGCAAACAACATTCCCCCATGTTTTTCTCAGAAACACTGCAACACTGCAGTATACAAAGAGAAGTGAAAACTTTAAAAGCTTAACTGAGACTAAATAATGTTAGGGGCTGCCATTGCTATTATAAGGCAACATGTGCAAGATGCTGAGGGTGGTGCCATTGTGAATGCTGCTGAGCAACCCACAGTGAGGAGACGGAGAAGAGTGTACAGACCCAGGGTAACCTACCAGGGGCTACATGAGCTGGAGATAGTGGAGCGCTATAGAGTGGACAGAGACCTCCTGCAGCAAATTGTTGAGCTGTGCAGGCCATGCCTCACACACAGAACCAACAGAGGGGACCCCATCCCAGTGGAAACCAAGGTATGTGTTGGCCTAAGAATACTAGCAACAGGTGCCTTCCAGAGATCAACTGGTGATATGTTGGGGATTTCACAGGCATCAGCATCCAGGGTACTGCACCAGTTCCTGAATGCCATGTCAGCACATGTGGGTGATCATGTATATTTCCCAAATTCCCGTGAGGCATTGGCCAGCAATATGCGTCTCTTCCAGCAAATAGTGGAATACCCTGAGGTAGTGGGTGCAATTGACTGCATGCACATACACATCAAAGCACCAGCCGGTGAGCGGGGTAGGGCCCATTTCAACTGCAAAGGCTTCCCCTCCATCAACTGCCAGATCGTGTGCGATGCCCAGGGCATAATACTGAATGTGTGTGCTGGCTGCTCTCGAAGCTACCATGATTCCCATATCTGGCATCTGATGCAGCTGTACCAGACATTTGCCATTGGGGACATCCCTGACGGTCACCTAGTGATGCACTGGAGCCATGGCTGATGACACCCATCAGAAATGCACACACACCTGAACAAGAAGTCCATAATGAGGCACACGCAGAAACACAAAATGTAATCAAGCATGTGTTTGGGATGCTCAAGTCACGGTTCTGGTGCCTGGACACATCTGGTACAGCCTTGCAGTACTCACCAACTTCATGTACCGAATTTGTCATGGTATGTGCCATGCTACACAATATGATCCTCCGAAAGCAGCTGCAGCAGGAACAGCATGGGGCAGGGCCAAACAGCCCCCCACCATTGCCAAGGCCATCACAGGCAGAGAGTGACTCAAAGGAGGAACAACCTGAGCCTGCCCCAGTAGGCAGAAGGAGGCGTGCCCAGTATGCCTTGACCTTGGCAAAGAGGCAATGCATAGCACATACACTGGTTCAGTAGGAACCCTGGAAATGATACCTCTCTCTGACTCGCACATAAAATAAAAGGGATGCCTAACTTGACACTACCTGTCTCCAAACATGTATAGGGAGTGTAGTATGTGCATCCAACATAGGCAGCCCTGCAGCACCACCTGAGGCCTGATTGCCATGTTTTAAGCAATATAAAGCAGTGCTAAGCAGCTTTTACCAATATTTAGGATATGTAAACAAAATAGCTTGTGCTAACTAGCGCAACGTCGGGCAACATTGAGCAATGTTGGCCAAGGTCAGGCAAAGTTGAGCAAAGTCAGTTAAACATGCTCATATTTGCTTTACTGTTCCTTAAGCAGTCTGGTCTGTCCAGCATGAAAATAAAAAGCAGTAACAGAGCTTGAACCCAGGATACTGTGCACTATAGTCACAGTACTGAACCACTATGCCATGACAGCATTTCAGTGGCACAGACACAGCAGGACAATTGTACACTAATGCAAACACAAAGAAATGCTGTGTTATGCCCCTAAAGAGGCAAATGGGTAACCTTCCCCACACGCCTATGCAGACAGAGAACATCAGGACAGGCAGTGTGATATGGGTTGTGTAGGCTATGAAGTCGCAATCTAATATACGTAACATTGGACACTAAGATCTTTAGTACAGTAGTATGCCTCAAGCCAGTACACTAGGCAACAGTACAGACTGAAATGGTGTCCCGTATGTAGCAGTGCAAGCATAGCAAATATGTATAAGTGTCAGGTGAAACCCTCATCTTATGTACACCATCAGTAACAATCAGGTGTGCCACCGGGTAGAAATGTAGAAAGAATAGCTGTCACCCCTGTATGTAGAAATGTTGGTAAGTCTATGCAAAGCATCTCATGGAAGCCCTGCAGGCACAGCATGATACCGCTTGATCTATGACACAAAGGTGAGCCCTGCTGTAAAAATACAACTTGATTTTCCATACACATATAGTATAAATGTCTATACCGGGCGTGCTCACACACTCCAACAAATGTAGTGGAATTCATGCTGAAAGGTCATACTGGGCATGCTCACACTCTTAAAGAAACAAAGCAAATGGCAGGCAGCAACATACTGAAAGGTCATACTGGGCATGCTCACAGACTTAGGCTAAATACGGATGTGATAATAAGGCATCTATGGACAAATGTGGATAGTCATCTGTACTTCCAGAAACATATTCACAAAGTGGTCAGAAAATCATGCTATGTGTTCATACAAACTGCCAAGGTCTGTGCATGTAGGTCAAAGGAGGTTCCCACTACTCAGCAGTCATCAGACCTGTCAGAGAGTACCACAACACACTTGCAATGAATTTGACTAGGCACGTTCAGCAGCTAGAAAGACCAATGAAGTACCTTAACAAGAGGATTACTGGCCTTAAATAGTTGCCCCATGCAACAAGACTGAATGTAACTCAATCTGTACTCTGTTGCATACTGTCTACTCAGGAGATCTCTGCCCAACAGACAGGTCCATGTCATGGTTACACTCAGATCTGTTCTGAGTTACAGCTCAATGGCAGTAAATGTACAGAGCCAACTGATATTGCCAACATCCTGGCAGATAGGATTAGTGTTAACTTTATCCCCCTCTCACCCATGAAAGAGCACATCTCTATAATGGAAGACTGCAAAGTTGCTGTCATTACGGCTGCACAGGTAAAAAACACTCTCCAAAGCCAGTATCACAGCAGCCATGGGACCAGATAACTTCCCAGGCTGTGTAGTATCTACTTCCCTGAAGTAAACATTAACATGGAAGGTCTGTGGCTACTGAAGTTTCCTGAGGACTGCAAACTAGGAGCCATAATTGTAAACACTAAAGATGTGGACATCCTACAAAAGGGCCTCACAGAGACAGATGGCTGTTGTCAAAGCCATGGGCTCTAGCTCAATGCCAAAAGGTGCATCATCACCCCCTTTGTTAAAAACTCTGTAGCCAAGAACTACAACATATGTGGTAGTATACTTCACACTGAAAGTGTGACAAGAGACCTTGGGACACAGGTGGACAGTGGACACAACTGTGATAATCCCATTCCCACAGTAGTCAGGGAACCCTTCTATGTGGCACACCTCATCACAAAATGTGTCTCATGCAGAATAGAAGAGGACATTGTTCCCCTCTACTCATCACTCACTAGAACTATAATACAGTACAACGCCACTTTTGCTATGTACCTCACAAGACAACTACAACAACTGGAAAGCCAGCAGGAATACCTCACAAAGAGCATTAGCGGCCTGAAATACATGCCATACACAGATCATCTCAAAATGCTCCATCCGTACTCCCTTGCATATCGCCTACTCAGAGGTGGTCATTGCCTAACACACAAAGCTATGTCAAACACAGAGCTGTTAGACATGCTCCACATAAAACACTCATAATCCCTCTGACCTTCGGACCCAAAACCACGAGTGAAATACAAAAGGAAGGGGTGTACCCATTTACCCTATGGATACCCACACCTTCAGGTTAGTGGCACAGCAAGAGGCCTTGGAGACCATGCAGGTGCAACTAACATTAGGCAAAGCTGCTCATCAGATTGTAGCCTGCTACAGATCATGTACCTTGACTCAGGAACCTCACTCAGTATTCTGGAGAACAGTGGAAAATATAAAGGTCCTATAAAACACCATAATATGAGGAGATTACAACTACCCAAACATTGAGTGGGGGAATTAATCATGTACAACGTCCTTTGCCCAATGTTGCCTAGAGTTTACATGGGGTACCAGTGTTCCACAACAGAGATAAACCCCTCGCTGGTAATATCAGATCATTAAGTAATCACACTGGACATCCACATCCCGCCACCCCCTCCCCCACCCAGTCAATGAAACCACTGTGAAGACATTTGCAAAAGCAAACTGCACACTTCCCAAGACCAAAGTGGAACGTTCCAAAGCCCTCTTGCTATAGGATAATGGCATACAATCTGCAGAATCATTTACAAGTGCATCCTATGAGCATCTACAGGGATGCATGAAATGAGACATCACAAATAAAACCAAGATGTACTCCTCCAAAAATAGTACAACAATCAGGTGGTTGTTGGCCGTAAATAAGCTAGACAACAGAAGGAGGAAATGAACACATGATAGAGCCAACTTCACTAAAGGAAAGGCATCACTGATCATTATAGGAAGAAACAATGATCGCTCATAAAATAATCCAAGGACAGTTTCTAAAGATAAATTGCTATACCAGACATGTCAGTGTCAACTTCCAAATATGCTGTCAGCTACTGAAAAATGGAAAGAAATACACCGAACCAACTTTCATTGCCCACATCCAGGGGGTCAAGTTCAGTGTAAACCCCCCCCCCCATCACCCACAAAAGGGTCTGTGTCCATCACAGAAGGATGCAGAGCCCCTGATGTTATGGACATGCAGGTAAAGACAGCCCTCACTAAAGCTAAGAACACAGCATCAATGGGACTGGATGGTGTCCCAGGCAGCGTATTACACTAGGCCCAAAAGGAACTACACCCTCACCTACATTCACTGTCCAGACTCAAGAGTACCACAGGCTATGTACCCAAAGAATCCATCCAGCTCCACAAAGGGGGTGCCACAACAGAACCTGGAAACCATTGCCCAATATGTCTACTCAGCCTGGTCTACAGAGCTATTGAGCAAATTGTCATGGAACCCATAAACTGATACATTGGAGATGGCCAGACACTGGAATCTACACAACTTTGCCTTGTTAAAGGCAGATCCTGGCTCCTAAACCTAGTTGACTTATTCCAAACAGTTACCAAGGACATAGATGGAGGTGAAAGTAGTCCACACAGCCCGCCTAGACCTCACTAATGACTTTCTACACCATTCCCCACTCTGTCATCATGGACAAGCGTACCTGCTGGAACATTAACAGCTATGTCACAGGATGGGTGGCCAAGTGACTCACAGATCAAACACACATGTTCAGAGTTGCGGGTGCCATGTCCAACTGTAAGCCAGTCACAAATGGCATCCCACAGGTCTTGGTCCTGGGACCCCACCTGTTCAGTAGATACTGCTCAGAGGTACAGGCAAGCATGGGAGGTGTATGGCTGAACAGGTTTGCAGATGACTGGTAACTGTGTTCTATAATTGACTGTACGGCTGACACAGACATCCTCCAGAAGTGTCTTACAGAGACAGACACCTGGTGTCAAATCTTTTTACCCGTATATACTACTCTTAACTACAATTCTTGCTTCTCTTACAATACCTTACTCATTAACCTCCTGTGAACATTTTTCCCTTCATGAACATCTCCACCCCCTCCATGGAACTCTTTCAATCTCTCTTAATAACTCTCTCAAACATAGTAACATAACCTCCACCTCCATCTATGTACTTCCAAAGTTCCATAGATCTACTCATATTACTTAAATCCTTATAAAAAAAACACAAATTATTACTACAAAATCCAAAAGTTTATACACTATCCTCTACCACACCCACTACTAGATGGTGGCATTCATCCCAATCCAGGCCGCAATACTGACACTACCATAAAGCCTCTCAACCTACCTACTTCACATATCTCTATACCACATAGACTATCTAATTCCCTCCTGATAGCTCACCTAAACATCCATAGCATTAACAATAAAATTTCCCACCTACATGCACTGTTAGATGTTCACTCATTTGATATTTTCTGTATTTCAGAAACATGGCTAAAGCCCTCTACTCTTGACCAGGAAATTACCCCTCCAGAATATAACATCCTGAGATGTGACCGCAAAGCCAAAAAGGGTGGTGGAGTAGCCATTTTGTATAAATCTGAACTCCAACTTTCACCCTTCAATTTGCTACTTCCCTCAGCTCCAAACTCAGAAACCCTCACTGCAAAACTACAAATCAATAACTCCAAATCTATCTATCTAATTTGCACTTATCTCCTCCCTGGAAATAACATAAATACTCTTGAAAACATACTTAGTTACCTCTCTTCACACCTACCCCAAGAAACTATTATCTTAGGTGACTTTAACATAGACTGGACAACCTGTAATTCTCCCAGTCCTACCAACCATATAAATCTATATGGATTCACACAAATAATGACCACTCCTACTAGAATCCATAAACCAAACAACAAAGAAACCATCCTAGACTGGGTCCTTCTAAACAGTCATCTTGATTCTTATAAACCAGGAACTTTCCCAAATGATATTAGTGACCACATGCTAACTTATATAATCAAACAAAAAACTTATAACCCCAACATAAATACTTTTAAAACTTCCCGCTCCAAAAAATACTTTAACCCAGACAGCTTCCAAAACGAACTGAAAGCATGTGACTGGTCACCTATGCTTCATCTTGAACTTGATGAAGCAGTAATTTACTTTAATACTAGATTTCTCCAAATACTAGACTACCATACCCCCTATCGCTCTTCCCGCATAAGAACCAAAACTGCCCCCTGGCTCACAAAGGCAACTAGGCAAAAGATCCTTCTCAGAAATAAAATTTGGGCTAAATGGCGAACCTCCAGAAATCCAACAGATCACCTCTACTTTAAACAATTAAGAAATGCCACCAAGAAGGACATTCTTAAAGACAAAAAAGACTATTACCTCCACCTACAACAAACTCACCAACAACATCCTCAAAAATTCTGGTCTGGCATTAACAAATTTCTTCAACCCGGACACTCTAAAACTCCTGACCCTATAGGTTTCAACCATAATAATTCTAACCAGATTCCTGATGCCTTTAACAACTATTTTACTGAAGCTATTCTATCCCTATCTAACACATTACCATCCACTTCCACTCTCCCATTAATAACACCTAATACCCTCTCACCTACCTTCCATATACATCCTGTACCTACATCCCTCATTTGCAACCTCCTTCAAAAGCTCAAGCCATGCACCCCTTCTGCTGACTGTCTTCCAGCTGAATACCTGCAAACTGCAGCTAAAGCCATTGCCTACCCTATCTCCATACTTATAAATAGAACAATTTCAGAAAGCAAAATCCCCTCTCTATGGAAGATCTCCCATATAATCCCTTTACACAAAGGTGGCTCATCAACTGAGCTCTCCAACTATCGGCCTATTGCCTTACTCTCTCCATTAGCTAAAATAATGGAGAAATGTATACACAGACAACTGCTTGACCACCTACTACAACATAATCTACTTGCGGATTGCCAACATGGCTTTAGGCCTTACCATAGCACAACAACTGCCCTGCTATCCTTCTCTGATTCTATAAACAAAAACCATAACAATAACACCTTTTCCTCTGCTCTCTTTATTGATCTTTCTAAAGCTTTTGATATGGTGAACCATCCCATACTTATTGACACTCTAAAAGCCCATTCACTAGACCCACAAGCATTACAATGGTTTAAATCCTATTTAGAAAATAGACAGCAAGCAGTTCTCTGGAATAAGAATATTTCTTCATCCCTCCCTGTAAACATTGGAGTACCACAAGGTTCTATCTTAGGGCCACTTCTATTTTCCTTATTTATTGATGACCTTCATACTAGTATTTCTCAAGCCACCTGCATACAGTATGTAGATGACTCCACCTTAATTTGCTCAGCCAAGTCCATAACCTCTCTCCAGTGCCTCACCCAAACAGTATTTAACAGTGTTGAAGACTGGTTCACAAAACACTGTCTTCTTCTCAACCCAAAGAAAACTAAATTATTGCTTTTTTCTCCTACTCACAAGACACCTCAACTGCACCTCACAGTAACCTCTAACAATGGAACCATCATATCCCCTGATACTACAACCCATCTTCTAGGTGTTACAATAGACAACAACCTTAGCTACAATGACCATATTAATTCCACTATAAAGATGGTAAACAAAAAAATAGGGACCTTATACAGAATCAAATCCTTCCTTACCCCTGCAGCCAGAAACACTATAGCCCAAACCCACCTAATCTCCACCCTGTTCTATGCTTCTGCTATCTATACTAATCTGTCTAAAACCAACCTTACCAAACTCTCCACCTGTTATAATAACATAACCAGATTTGCTTCTGGTACCCCATTTATAACACATCATTGTCACAACCTCAAACAGCTGAGATGGTTAGAACTACAGAACCAATTACTTTTTCAACAACTTGTTATCACCCAAAAGATCCTCTACTACCCTAAAAATACCCCAGTCCTCACTAATCTCATCTTCCCTTACAAAACTCTTGCAACTCTATGCTCAGCAAATAAACTTCAAATCTCTTCCATTAAATCTAACAACAAAGCTGGGGACTCACTCTTCTCAAACACCATAGGAAAGAGCTGGAATCATCTTCCTTCTGAACTTTCCAACCTTACTTCTACTCTACTTTTTAAGAAGAATCTTAAAGAATATCTTAAATCCCACTGGCTTTGTCCCTGCTCCAACCATGACTAATATCTCTTGCCCCCTCCTGCTCTTTCTCAAAAAAATGAATAAATAAATAAATATTTTTTTTTTTACTTTATCTATCTTCTGTTTTAATTTTTGTTTTTACTCATAGTATTTGATTCTAGCCTAAATTTGCTAAATAACTCTGTATAACTCTACCTTTTAATGTTAATTTTGTAACAAATTTTATTTTATTTTAATTATACTTTATTGTATTTCCTTGTCATTGTTGCTGCTCGGAGCTTTTCTCCCCGGGCCTCTACTTAAAATGGACATGTATCCAGTTAGACTAGACCGGTCAACAAATGTAAAATAAAATAAAATAAAATAAATAAATAAATAAAAACAGTGCCCTCAAGCTGAATGCCAAAGAATGCATAGTCATCCCCTTTGGGTAAAACAAATTGCACACAAATTACCACTTAGGTGGTAATCCAGTATGAACGGAGAAGGTCATTATCGCCCTGGGGACACAGGTAGATAGTAAACTCCCCTTTGATGACCACATGGCCAAAGTGCTTAGACATTCCTTCAATGTAGCCCACCTAATGTCACCTAATGTAACCCACTTTGTATAGTCTGATGATGTCACCATCCTACAAATATGCCTGTGGAAAGAGTCACTCGCAGTAATGTGTATAGCGCGTCATGTAAATGTGAACTCCTATAGTATCATAAAGTATTTAGGTAGGGGTTTGAATCCTACACTTGACAAGTGTGTTTGTGTGTGTGGTCTCCTTGGCAAGGAGCAACCTTTTTGGAGAGTAGCAAAACACCTTAAAAGTGGTAAACTAATGTTTGTCAAGTCTGATGATGTCACCATCCTACAAATATACCTGTGGAAAAGGGAGCTCCCAGTAATATGTATAGCGCGTCATGTTAATACGTACACCTCAAGTATCATAAAGTAGTTAGGTAGAGGTTTGAATCCTGCACTTGACAAGTTTGTGTGTGGTCTCCTTGGGAAAGAGCAACGTTTTTGGAGAGTAGTAAAACACCTTAAAAGTGGTAAACTAATCTTTGTCAGGTCTGATGATGTCACCATCCTACAAATATACCTGTGGAAAAAAAAAGCATCCAGTAATGTGTATAGCACATCATGTTAATGTGTACTTCTCAAGTATCAAGAAGTAGTTAGGCAGGGGTTTAAGTCCTGAACTTGGTGAGTGTGTATGCTATACGCGTGTGACACTGTTGGTCAATGTGTTGTGGTTTTTGCTTTTACTACTGTATGACATATCAGTATGCATTGCACATGTGAGCTAGCTGTGTGGCAAATACATATACGTACATGCTACCTCAATTACTGCATGTGTGGGAACCCTGCTTTCTCCAAGAACACAGCTGTCATCTTTGCCAGGCTGTGCTGCTGCTTCCCAGACCTTAGGTCACATCTGTATGCTTGTGACAAGGCCAGCCACTTCAGTGATCCCTAGCCTAGGTCATTTGTGTCACACACACTCATTACGGTTTCTATTGAAATGTGTGAGTGAGGGTATATGGCCGAGGTATATGTCAGACCTGTTCAAACACAACAAAGTCTGTCAATGATGAATATTCATTATAGGTGTACAACAACCTTTGTGAATATGCATGCAGACCCCTTATTGCTTATGTGATCCACCGAGGGATTTCAAAATACCTTTGGAAATGTGATTATCAAAGGAGAGATGACGTAACACTTGGTTGCATGTACACATCGGTACCTGTTCATCATGTTGGTGGCTGCTACCTATGTGGTACTGTGGGGATAATATGTTCCATAAAGGTGGATGACTATGCTTAGTTTGGCTTATAGCTTTACAGCATGGGTTTGACAACAGGTATCTGTCTGTATGATACCTTTGTGGAGGATGTGTGTGTCATCTGGAGAATGCATTATAGGCCACAGTATGCATTACCAGGCATGGATGGACATATCCCTACTGTGATTGCTTGTACCTAAGAGAGCTATATGCCAAACAGGAGTGGTCTCAGTAATGGGTGCAGGTGAATATCACTGGTTACTGGCATAGTATAGTACCTGAAGGATCCAAATGTTGCTGTGTGTCCTACATCTGTGTGTCAGTTGTCAAGACATCATCTAACGATTGGTTATGGTCAGGCTGTTGAAGTTATGTATACTACCAGAATGCAAACCAATGACAGATAGTAACAGTATCACCCACAGCACAGTGTCAAACCATGTCATACACACATGTATAGTCAGGCTCCGAAATGTGTGTAGTACAATGCATACTGGCCACCAATAGAAACTATGGAGTGTTAACATTGTGTAATACAGGGCATTTCACCCTGCCCATGTGTCCACTATGCACGTACATGCAGACAGTGCACCTCCACCATGTTCACAAATTTACACTTGCAAATCTGTGCTACACACATCCCACACATACTGTCCACTCTCTAACACATGCTGCCAATACTACACACATCAGCCAAGTGGCACGTGGGCATTCAATACACTATTGGAACTAACCCTGGTGTAATCAATTCTACATCGACAATCATAGCTTTAATGCATCATGCCTTCTCAGCTACACCTTCAAGCATGTCATTACACTCTACTGCTGACAACATGCTAACATTGCTATACTGCTATAAAGTCATCCTGTGCATAACCACCATGGTAGCCTGTTCCTGCATCGATGCTACAGATGACAGGAGGTGGCACAGGTTTCATCATATGCACAGGGTGTGTTGGTTTGCCAGAGGTCTACAGTGAGCCATCCAATCGACATGTATGTGTGTGTGTGTGTGTGTGTGTGTGTGTGTGTGTGTGTGTGTGTGTGTGTGTGTCTGAGGGGAAAGAGCACTGCTATGGGTCAATGTTGATGTAATGTGTGCAGGTAAGTGTTAGCCCTAAGTGTCTGGTTTATGTGTGTGTGTGTGTGTGTGTGTGTGTGTGTGTGTGTGTGTGTGTGTGTGTGTGTGTGTGTCTCTGCATTCACACAGTTCCACCATGTGGCCACCATATATGGGTATTTGTGGGACAGACACAGACTGTATCTGCCAGGCTTTACAGATCAGCGTCTCTGGCCACGGATACGATACCTGTGCCTGGCAGGGGTGCTACTGACAGTATCAGGTACTAAGCCAGATTGGGTACTATCCCCAGAGGTAGATGGATGTCCACTGGACCCAGGTCTCTGCTGGGACTCTCCAGAGCCACGTGCACGTGGTCTTCTAGGACGTTCTATGGACAGCCCACCTCAACATTGCTGGGGGTGGTACTGGAACTATTGGAGTGGCTGTGACTTGATGGACGTCCACGGCGACTGCCAGCTGCTGATGTTGCTGGCATACATCCACATCGATGACTCAACCATCCCGCACTGTTCTGACACATGGACATGACATTGCGGAGGACATCTAATGTCTCTCCCCAATGTCTATCAGTGATCTCGGTGTAATTACGGATGGCACCTGCTAGGTCACGGATACTGTCAATGATGGCGGTGTTATGTGCCCTCTGTGCCATTAGTCCGTGTCTGGTGTACTGTTCCATATGTGCCTCTGCCTCCATGACAGCCTGGAACATGCGTGAGGTTGTAAGACCTGTGGCACGTCTGCCAGTGGCATGATGAGCAGCAGTGTTCTGATGATAACCCTTGGACATCTGCCTATGTGGTACCCTTCCAGACATCTGGGTATGGCTGCTGTGTCGGGATGCATGTGCCATGGATACCACACTGCCCTGGCCAATGCCGACTGTACTCTGTCCCTCAGCTGAGGTCATTGGTGATGGATGTATTGGCAGTATGACTGTGTGCATGGATGGGGTGGACACTTGTGTACTGTCGATTGGTGGCCCAACGACAGACCCTGGCAAACATGCCTGTGCCTCAACACACCTATCATCAGTATCACTATTTTGCTCAGTGACATCAGTTTCCCTGCAGCAGTGAACCAGCCTAAAGTCAGCACCTGTAAGAGGAAGACAGGAAACACACTTTACAACCTGTACATGATGTCGGCACACATGCACACATGCACACATGAACACATGCACACATGCACATGTGAACACATGCAGACATGAATGCATGCACACATGCACACGTGAACACATGCACACATGAACACATGCACACATGCACACATGAACACATGCACACATACACACGTGAACACATGCACACATGAACACATGAACACATGCACACATGCACACAAATGCACTCCTCACTAAAACAGACACACACACACACACACACACACACACACACACACACACACACACACACACACACACACACACACACACACACCACCAGCAATCCAGAACATGCTCAATAGCGGGTGATGGTGGGGTACAGTATTACAAAGCAAACAGTTATATCACAAGTGTCAGCATGCAGGACGTGTGTTTCTCAACAGCATGCAGTGCGGGTGTAGACAGCCCTTGCTAATAACAGTATACATTGCTTTGATGCATGTGTGTTGTTGTTCGGTGATTGGCCTTACCCTGGAATGCACTGTGGACATGGACATGACATTGCTGTGCAAGTATTAAAAGCTCTGCAATGTCCTGTGCACCATCACTCACAGGTATACATATCATGGCTGGGTGTGTATCTGTGTGTCACATAGATATCCATTTCTGATTAGAGTGTCTGTGTCTTTAGCAGATAATTGTGGACACAGGTTTAGCACATGCATGCTATGTATACACACAGTATGAGTGGTGCATGTATACCTGATGGAATTCCATTGCTCAACATAGCCATTGTACAGTGGTTATGGTAAGTGTAGGACATATTGTGGACATGCCAGTGCCAGACATGACATGGCATGCTACAACACAACTGCAACATTAAACATCACACATACACAGTGTGTCATGTGACCTATACACTCAATAGCATTACAAGACATATATGTGTCACTTTGTACAAATGGTGATCGCTATGCATATTGTGTATAGGTGCATATGTTTGCACACACACAAAATTGAGGTGCATAGCAGTTAATGCTATGTGTAGTACTGTGGTCATTGTAACTGGATGGGGTGTACTACCATGGGCCATCATCATGCAGCATCATGTGGTCACTCAAGGCTAGTAATGTATGCCAGACTGGCACATACCATGCTGTACCGGAACTGCAGTACCATGGCTACATTCACCATTTCACAGCCGGTTGATACATGGGTTTGTAAGGTGCCCAATAGGGGGCATTGCCTAACATGAATGCATTATGTGTTGAAGACTGTCGCACAGCCACATGTGAGGCATGTACCCCTCAGGTATATTATGTGTGCTGTGTGGATAACATTTGGGATACTGTAGTGTGACCTTGAGTATTTAACTGCTTGTGTTTGGCTGCCTTTGTATCCTCTGAAGAAGCCACCATATGTGTGTGGCGAAAACGCTGTGATTTTCTGTTTTAATAAATTGCGTTTAGGACTGTGAGGGCTTTTGCCTTGTTCTTTGGTTTCCTTGCTTTCAGACGTTTGTGGACTTTTTTCAAGTGTAGTGTGACCTTACAGCGGGTGTCTGAATACGCCATGTGCAGCATGTTAACGTGTACTGCGTATGACAAAGGTGTGTATGTTGTGTGCATGTGTATCGACTCTGCCTATCCAATGTCCACTGCAGTGTTGCCACAGTTGTGTGGTATATTCTGTGTATTGTATGTGTTTTAGGCAGTTACCCACATTACTGGGATGTGCATAGTCTCACAGCACACATGCACAGCATGCATTATGCATAGGTGCGTTACGTGTACATGGCCTACACCTCACCTATGACATGCACATTTAATTAGCAATATGAAATGTAGACCACACTCACCAGCATGGGTCTGCTGCCTTGCTGTCACACCAGAGGGACCTACAAGGATATGAGACACTTTGTCAATGGCAACAACTGTGGCATTGCTAGTGTGTGTTTGCAATCTTACAGTATTACAACGGTTGACAGTCACAGGCCTACAGATTATATTCCTAATCATTAGTATTGCACAACACTAGGCACCACATCATCTAACTACACAGTACATATCTCACATAAGCATGCTCTACCAATAGAGGTAACAGTAGTCTACAGCTATGCCATGTTACCTGCACACTCTGTGTCACCTTGCTGAGTGGCTCCGGCCTCCATGATGATACATGTTACTTCTTGTTGTTGTTATTGGCCAGGAACCACCTGGCTCAGGAGCAGCTCATCCACTCTGGTGAGGGGGGGGTGGATGGCTACCCCCCCACCTGTGGCAAGCTGTTGTCTGTGGATATCAGATGCATGCTGCTGGACATGTCTAATTAAATCACTGCAGTGATGGTGTACCTGCTCATATGCCTGGTTATGCATGCCTGTGTCATTTACCATATCGACAAGATCTTGCCATAGTGCAGTCCGCTCATGCTGGTCCTGGCTGGTTCTGGAGAGCAGCAGGGCATAGTGCTGCACCAAGCTCGCTGTGATCTGTTCCTCTTCTGCCGTGCTATAGGCGGGATTACAATGGTGGGACATGACCCTGAAAGACAATGAAACAATATGTGTGAGCAAGTCATGTGGCACACGTAACATTCTAAAGTACATATATCAATTAACTGACATACATAGCAACCTATTGGCTGTCAGAGGATACACACTTTCAATACCACATATCAGTTCTCAACGCACAACTGCCTGACAGTGCCTGGCACACTCTATATATCAGACCATGTGTTGCATAGCAACAAAGTTAAACCAGTATGTGAGACTATACAACAGTACATGGCACACTGTATGCGACACAATGCACCACCTAACCACAGGAAATATATATCAAGCTAATGCATCAAGAAATATGTAATCGGCCAAGGATGAACACAGGATAGCAGCAGCTTTCTTCAGCTCCACCAACATAACTACATTAACAGGAAATTATTACTTCAAAATTCAACTAATGGAATCATTTTCTTCTAAAAATGTTTGGAATATCAGTACCTTGAATAATATCCAAAAAAGAAAGAAAATGTAACTAATTTTCCTGTTAGAAATCTTTTTGGAAATTTCTCTCTCATCACTTCTGTTCAGAATGAGTTCCAGCAAGGCTAACAGTCAGGATTCCAGCATTAAGAAAGAGCTTCAGACATTATTATCAACTATACAGCAGCTAACAACTAAAATGGACAGACTGGATGTTAAAATTGATAATTTTATAGAGAAAACCACAAAACAAATGGATGTGCTTACACCAAGATCTACAACATCAGAAAGCTCAGATAACAGGTATAGAAGAGACACTTAATGATATGGACAACAGAATTAAGGAAGAAGAAATAAACACTGAATTCTTATTGAAACAAAACACGCACCTTCAATCCAAACTAGATGACTTGGAAAACAGATCCAGACGCAACAATATAAGGATTTTTGGACTGCCAGAAAATATAGAAGGTAATAACATTACATCTTTTTTAAATACTTGGCTTCCCAAAACTTTAGATCTGTCAGAGGCATTTTCTTTTGGCATTGAAAGAGCCCATAGGTCTTTATCCATTTCTAATACAAATAAAAGTATCCTAGATCAGTTATTGTAAGATTTTTATCATCTTATGACAAGGAGATGGTATTAAAATCTGCATGGGCTAAATCACCTATAAAATTAATGAAGCAACTGTGCTTTGACAATGATTATTCTTCTTTGGTAATATCAAAAGAAAGGTCTTTTACCATTAATAAGAGAGCTTAAGAAAGCACAGTTCAAAACTCATCTTTTATTTCCTTCCAAACTAAAAATCTTTTACCTGATGGCCCTAGAATTTTTGAAGACCTGGACTCTGCTTTGTTGTATATTAAAAAAAATAAAATATTAGATAAAATAGAGGATATGGAATGGGCAAGTCCTTCGTTAAAAAGAATGGCAACAGGAACTTCTTGGAAGACATCAGAGAAACAAAAAAGACTAAAAAACAAAAGACATGTTTTATATTTCTTTGAACTCTTTAATTACAGTTTCTGCATTTACAAGAAAACCACAAATATCTTAATGATTTGTACAAAGTTATTTTAATGTGCAAGATCTGAAGTTTGTTTTATGAATAATCAAACTTTCATGAGGAACAAATAACCTGATATAAATCAACTTGTTTCTCTTTTGTGACAAAGAGACCTAAGGTTAGTAATATGATATATTTCCTTTCTTTTCTTATTTTAAATAATAGCATTCTCTTTAAACTAAACACATAGAGGAGGGAAAGGGAGGGCAGGGAGGGGGGAAAGATGAAAAGAAGGAAAAAAAGGAGAAAAATAATCTATTATCTCTTTAAAATTATTTATGCTGTTTAAGTATTACTGCTATATATTATACTATGACTAAATTGCTTAAATACATGATATTAAATAATATGTCATGATATAACTGCAGTTGACTAGAACTAAAGCAGTTGTAAGTAATATGTCTCAGGTTTTACTTTATTAAAACAAACAGCAAGTAAATATCTATGTAGGTACTTTTTTTTTTTTTTTTTTTTTTTTTTTAAGGTAACAAGGTTCTGATAATACTGATATGTGTTTGTAACATACTCTGAATGAGAAAATGAAATGGGACACATAAATATAAGTAATGTTTATGTTAAATAATTGAAGGCTTGGTTTCACTGCCATAGAGACTGCAATGACTTGTGAAGTGCTTCGAGAAGGTTTTACACTGTATAAATCCATTTGCATTCAAAATGAATGTTTGTCACTTACTTTTATTAAAATTCCCGCCAGAATGTTATAAGAGACAATTTAAGTTATAGGTATCCTCGTGAATAGTGTCCTCGAGCCGTTTTAAAAGCTTCAACATTCAGAAAATGCACAGAGAAGCTGAAAGCAGCCATTTTGAACTTTGACCCCTGATTTCACACAGACTCGTCGCAAATTCAAGAAGTAAACCTGTTTCAGGAAGTAGAACTGCTGTAAATGCAGTATTGTGATGAAAAACTAACTTTATGACAACAAAATGTGAGTTTTTCTTTATAATAATTTACTTATTTAAGATGTAACTTATAAAATGTAAAAGTTATAATGATTTTAAATGGCTTAATATGCCATAGTAAACAAATGAGATAATTTAGAATGCATAGAAGCTAAAACTCATGCATATATGACTCTGAAAGCTTATATAATTGCTGCACTTTAATGCATATAGATGCTTATAATTTAAGGATATATAATATTATAATGCATTTATTTTAACTAAGATAAATAAGTATGTGCATTATTATGATTCTATTTTAGAAGAAAATGTCATGTGATACATTTTAAAGCTGCAGTGCAGATATATAAGATATAGCTGGCTTTCATCACAATGATTTATGCATAACTAGGGATCAACATTGCCTTGTAGTATGTTCTTTTAAATTATATACTGAGAATAATCATTTTTATTTAAATGGTAAGAATAAGTAAGAGAAGGAAGCTTCTAGTGCATGTAGTTTAAAGTTTTAAAACTACTAACAGTACTATTATGCAGAAAATATGAATACTCTAATGTAAGTAATGTCTGAGTCATAATAGCCTGAGATAACAAATGTTATTGAATTCAAATGAGCATAAACATATAATAAGAACCTATCATTACACATTTTTATTAAACTGCCAAATGGGTATCCTCTCTCTTTTTTTTTTCTCTCTTCTCTGCTCCCACTTTCAAGATTGTTAGAATGCTATTATGATAATGAACTCATTATATAGAATAGATGTACATAGCATTATTGAGTTGATTATAAAAGTTTTATATGATTATACAAAGCTGTTATATAAATTAAGTCTTGCTATAATAGATAATCAAAATAAATGAGTTTAACTTTAGTTAATAATAGTTAGTATTTAATTAATTTGGTGGCAGCTGGAGTACTGCTGCTTAGGATAGGGGGATAACTTGAGTGGTATTTGCTACTTGAAGTTGGAGTTTTTAACTCCAGGCTGGATGCATTGTTTTATCCAAACAATATTTTCACCTGATTATTGTTATGTGTATATAGTTTTGACATCCACATCACATTTTATAAACTCATTGTCACTACAAATAAAAGTTAAAATCTCACAAAATTCCATAAGATTTTCACTAAATACAGCTATAATTAATAGAACACCTAAAGGAGGAGACATAATAATACTTACTTTAGTAAATGTTATTCTGATTATAAGTTTTATATGTTTATAAAAGTTAAATGGTAACCTTAAAAGGAATTTCTTTAAACATTAATGAATTGAATAACCCATGTAAAAGGGCAAGTTTAATGAGATATATTAATCTGCATAGAGCCAACTTAATATTCCTTCAGGAAACACATCTCCTGAAAAAAGATATAGATAAATTAGCCACTAATAAATATACAGTCTTGGTTAGCTCAGAACACACACAGAAAAAAAGAGGAGTGGCTATCTTATGGAACAAAAATATGCCCATACCTAAAACTATTAAGTCATATAAAGATGACAAAGGAATGTTCTGCCTGGTTACAATACAGATTAATGGGAAAACATATACGTTGATTAATGTATACTGGATACCAGGAATTGGCACTAATACAGTGAAACACCATCTCAATAAGATTATATCATTTTCTAAAGGAGATATTATTTTAGCAGGAGATTTTAACTGTATCCTGCATGAAAAAGATACTACTACTATAGGAAAAAGGAAAATCACATCCAGTGCAAAACATTTAAAGGATTTCATTAATTTATATCATTTGAATGATATTAATAATCAGACAGATTCTAAATCATTACCATATACTTTTTTTCTAACAGACATAAAACTTATTCAAGAATAGATAGAGTCTTTATTTCTAACCAACTGGTAACAGACCTAATTAATTCTAAGATCATTTCATACCCTATATCAGATCATAATTCAATTGTCTTCGAATTTATGGTAAATATTCCTTATAATGTTCAGATCAAAAGAATACCAGCATACCTAACTCAACTAAAAGATTATAAAGATTATATACTTACAGAGGTGCAACATTTCTTAGACTTAAACACTACACCTGACGTCTCCATTATTTACATTTGGGATGCTCTAAAATCTTATTTATATGGACAAAGTATCAGATGGTATAATAATAAAAGGAAATCTTGGGACAGGGAATTAATAGACATTCAAAACAAATTAGACTCATATAAACATAATAATGAAAATATTATGGACAAAAAAGTCATTGAGGAAATAAATAAATTAAATGAGAAATACAAAGAAATTTTAAGTCACAAAGTCAAAATAACATTAGAGAAATATAAATTTTTGTCTTACTCAATAAGTCCCAAATACTTACATAGACTTAGAAATAAAAAAAAAAGGCTGAATAAACAAAATCACATCAAAGAAATTTTCTCTCCAAGGAAAAAGAAGAATGTCTCTAGTTTACCAGAAATATTAGATGAATTTAGAAATCACTTTCATAACATTAACCATAATAACATTAATATGGATTCTAAAGATAAAATAAAGAACTTTATAATTACAAACATGAACAAAAAACTTAATAAACAACAGACTAGATTATAGATAAAAATATTTCATATACAGAGGTTATCACACAAATAAATAAACTTAAATCAAACAAAGCACCAGGTAATGATGGTATTATTCCTGAAATTTATAAAATCCTTCCTAAGAGTACCTACTCATTAATACATAAGGTTTTCATTTCAGCTCAAAATGAATTGTCAATTCCCCCATCCTGGCAATACACATTTATTTCACCAATTTTGAAACCCAATAAAGATCCAACTAGATGCACTTCATATAGACCTATTTCATTACTTAATGTTGACTATAAAATGTTCATGAATATATTTGCTGACAGATTAAAGACAATCATTCCAAGTATAATAGATATAGATCAAACAGGCTTTATTATAAATAGAAATACTTTTGATAATATAAGGAGAACTTTAACTCTGATTGATTATGCAAACAGAAAAAAGAAAGATTTGACACTCATCAGCCTTGATATAAGTTCAGCATTTGACTCAGTAAGTTGGGACTATTTGTTTATCTTATTGAAGTGTACAAATTTCTCTGATACATTTGTGAATTTAATTGAACATCTATATAAAGGAGCATTGGCTTACATTAAAATAGGAACATATGTCTCACAAAAATACCCATATTAAAAGGTACAAAACAAGGGTGTCCACTTTCACCATTATTATTTACTTTAATAATGGAGCCTTGGGCTAATTTGATTAGAAACAGCAATGATATAGAAGGATTCGATATAGATGAAAATACAATATCTAAAATCCAACTTTTTGCAGATGATGTTTTAATTACATTAGCAGGAACAAATTCTTCTATGCAGTCATTATTTGATAAGATGACAGATTTCAAGAATATTTCTGGTTTGATATTTAATGAAGAAAAAACTAAAATATTACCAATATACACAGGGAAAAATGTTCTCACTAATGATTTTCTCAAATACATACCCAATTCAGGTCAAATAACTTATTTAGGCATAATATTAACTAAAGATATTAAATCTATTATACATAATAATTATAGTAATTGTCTTCATAATATACAAAATCATTTCAATAGCTGGAACAATATGTTTTTTACCATTGAAGAAAGACTCACAATTATTAAAATGATAATATTCCCAAAGATATTATACATAATACAATCAATAATACTCCCACCTACAAAAATAATTATTAAGAAATTAAATTCACAAATGTTAAATTTCTTATGGGCACCTAATAGACCTAGGATTGCATTAAAGAAACATACTAATAGTTGGTCTCAAGGGGGCATATCATTTCCAGACTTTAATTTATATGCTATCTCTTCTATTATAAAAGTTATAACACTGCTAATAGATCAGTCATATGTTGCAAAATGGAAGGAATATTGGGAATTAATTAGCATGCACTTCACAAAAATATCGTTAATACACAAAAATACTATTATAAACAATCCCATGTTATGGTTACTAAAAGAGTTTTGTACCTCATCTATTACACCAAAATATATAGCTAGTTACCCATTAAATATTATTATTAGATATCGTAATTTTATATATATATACATCCTAAGTATAAGGAATGGAATTTTATCTTATTTCCTATAATGTATACACAAGGTATTCTTTTATCATCCATCTCTGAAAGAACTCTTCTAGTCACAGAGAATAATTTAAAGTATTGGTATCAGATGCTGTCTGACAATAAAGTAAAAAAATTAGACTTCTTAAAGCAATAATTTGATTTGAGAGAAACATGTTGGTTAGAGATTCAAACTTTTAGACAACATCTTACTAACAAACTTGATTTAATGTCTTTAACAGTTAAAGAATCTGTCCCAATACTGATTGACTACTTGATATTAAATTTACAACATAGGGTTTCTGATAAAGGTAAGCTCTCACACATACATAAAATTATAGAGATTAAACCTATTATAGTTCAGATAATTATTGGAATTATTTCAGTTCCATTAATGGTGAATCACCAAAACAACAAGATAAACAATATATATTGGAATCTGCTTATAAAACTACTTCTTCTATTAATTGGAGACTTTTTACCTGGAAATTTTACATAGATCTTTCTATACACCCTTAATGATGAATAAAATAAACAATAAAGACAACATATGTAAGAGATATACTGTAGAAATAAATGCTGATTGGGCACATATGTTTTACGATTGTATAAAACTGAAGGAATATTGGATGTTAATCAATGATTTTTTGCAGGCTCTTTTCACAGATAATTTCATAGACTCTAAATCACTTACATTATTTAACACCCCTGTTCCTAAATGTGTTAAAAAAGTTAAACTTCCTTTATTATGGTCAATTCTAGCAGTGGCTAGAAAAATAATAACCAGAAACTGGATTTCAGATACCCCTCCTTCATTTAATGAATTTAAAAATGTTATGATTGAAGTGTGTCATATGGAACTAATGACAATAAAGTCAAGAACCATTAGGAAAACATCTTACTATAATATATGGGATACCTTACAAAACTTGTTAAAACAGTCTTAGTTTCATTAGTAAGATGTTACAGTTTAATTAATTGATTTGATTTAGAGTGGATGTCTTTGTAAATACTTTAGTTGTTTTATCAAATGTTATAACTGTTTATATGTTAACTGCTTGCATAAGATTGTTATAATATTTATTTTGTATGTTAAAACTAATAAACTTATTTAAAAAAAAAGAAATATGTAATCCATTGCAATGATTGTAAAGTCCAGTTACAGTATTACCAGTATACCACACTAGTCATTGATGGCAGACCCCTGCCTAACATATGTGCACATTCATTAATATAGGTGGCATACTGCTGTACTAGACTATACATGTTGCTAGATATGCACTTATATCCTGTAACACACATATGACCAAGGCCATGGTACAGGCATACCCACACACACATCAGACATACATACCAGACACAAAGGTATGGCAACTCAGTTGACCTTTACCTGTGTACCTTACAGTACTGTGTGTCAGTAGTTACAAGACCTTATCCCTGAGGTATGCAATCTGTGATGACTACAGGGAACACACAAAACAGTGGTTCCAAGAAATGTGGACATACACCATACTGTGCTGTTTAGGCATACAGCTTCAGGTAGTACTACAGTTCATACAGGAGTTGGATTCACCAGCAGTAACACTCAATAAGCATACATGTACTGCTTTAGCCTACAATGGGACACCCCAGTCGACAACAAGTGACTACATCAGACCATATGGCATACTGTTTTTTCTGCCAACAATTCCATACACATTCTTTGCTGGGATCACAGCTGGGACACATAATACCATGACAGAAAAAGTTTCCCACTAAGCTATCACACATATACAGAACTCTGACACATTCACCAACACATTCACCATCACACTCAGTCAACCTCACATAGCAATTATTGCAACAAGTACATGTGGGTGTGTATCACTTCATAGGTAGGCAATAGGCTATTGGCCCTAGGGCCTATAGAGGTCTAGCCATACACTACCCTGGCCTTTGACACACAGGTAATTACATTTCATGTGGCCCTGTCAAGCAGAGCCACAGAGGTGATTGCCAGGGTGTATTCACTATCTCCCATACAATCTTCAGGATTATTTATGACAACTGCTAGTTAGGAGCTTTGTTTGCTATGGATAGGTGTTTTGTTCCAGAGTATGGGATGTCTCTGACATAGGAATCTATCCCTCCAGCATGTGCTGTTTATTGTGGTCAAAAGGTTTAGGCCCCTAGAGCGTGTAGCTCGTAGGGATTGTGATCTGTTTACGTGGAGCATGACCAACAGCTCTGGATTTGACATAGCTTAGTATGTTAGGCAGAGGTCACCTCTGGGTAGGTGGTATGCGACATAGTCTAGTTGTGGGTTTGTGAGACGGTCTGTATAGGGCATCTGTTTGAGGCCGGTATTACTCTTTGTGAGGTATGTCTGTGTTGTTTCCAGTTGCTGTAGATGTCTTGTGAGGTACATACCACATGGGGCATTGTACTCTATAATGGGCACACATGTGTGATGAGTAGAGGGGAACACTGACCTATATTTCCCTGGATGACACACCTTTTCTGATGACGTGTGCCACATAGACAGATGACATGACTAGTGTGACACTGTGATCATCAGAGGTGAGACTACTGTCCACCTGTGTCCCATGGTCTCTTATCACACCTTCGGTGTTAAGTAGACTACCACCTATGTGGTAGTTAATGGGTACAAAGTATTTGCAAGAAGGGATGCCAATGCAGTGTCAACATTGAGCTTGAGTCCATGGCTTTGTCACCAGGCATCTGTTGCAGTAAATATGACCCTGTCTCTCTCTCTCTCTCTCTCTCTCTCTATATATATATATATATATATATATATGTATACACACACGTACATATAAACATCCATTGGTGTACATATAGAGATACGTATAGGCACATATACAGTCCACCTTTCATGGTGGGGATATCAATTATGAGAAGGTTGTGAGGTATACAGTTATGTCATAATATTGCACAGTGTTGTGCAGAATGCATTGAAGGTGTTCTTAGCCCATGTAGCTTTAGCAGGCCTCAATGGCTGCAACACTGCAGACCTGATGAATCATACCCACAACGTTTAACCACCACATGTCATATACCAGCACTGTATGCTGTCTTGTTTGCCACACACTACAACCTACTTAGAAATATGCACATAACAACCTTCAACAACATATATATGTCCACCCTTCACAAACAGTTGCAGTATGACCCTTGCTTTATGCACATGTACAGATGCTAATATATCTGACACAGACGGATCTCTCCGTATGTGTGTGCAATACACACACAAAGTACACACTGTTGTAGGTTTGTGTACCTCACGGCTGACCTGTTGGCCTTTGCTGCAACATGAACAGGTGTCACATGTGAGCACACAGTAATATTAGAGTGTGTATAAATAGCTGCAAATGCTAGGTTAGCATACTAGCTTGGTACAGCAGTTGCCAATGCTAAGCTACACATTAATATGGCTATCATGCATTTGTTACTCTGTCACATCGATGTTTATATAACTGTATGGGCTACTCCCCCAAACAGACATTGTACACATTACTGTACAGAACACAGATAACATGCATCAGATGTTTGACATTTAATGTAGAACTACATATGTCACAGTCACATCCCACTGCACACAGCTACACACTCATTTCTCCATGCCAGTAGTTATGCAGAACATCTGTGCATTGATACGTACTGCTGCCACATATGGATGATTCAAACTATGTAGAGTACTCTTCATAAACATCTACATGCCATTAAATACATAGCTGCTACATACCTTTCCTTTGTATGTGTTCCTATTTGTTGTTGTATATCTTGAATTTATTTTTCAAGGTATATTTGTTTTTCAATACACTTTTTTTAATATATTTAATTTTCAATATATATTTTTTCAATATATTTTTTATTTCAATATATTTTTTCGATATATTTTTTTAAATATTTTTTTTCAATATATTTTTTTCAATCTCATTTTTTTCAATATATTATTTTGTTTTCAATGTATTCTTTTTGTTCTCTTTTTTTTCAATATATTACTTTTTCTTTCAATATATTTTCTTTGGATCCTTTTTCTTTATTTCTGCTGCAGCTGTTGTCTGCCTCTACGTGTCTCTCTCTCTCTCTCTCCCTCCGTACCTGCAATCAAAGTATTGCATGTGTGGACAGCAAGTACAACCTGCTTTTAGAGGTATCTGCACATGTGCATGTGATGGCCTCTGTACCAATTGGTGGCCACCATTTGGCAATTGCATGCAGCCTGCTGTGTGGTACTTGCAGTACTCACTGTCATAGCAACCCAGTGCTATAAATTGCTAAGTCAGGTAGGCGTAGCCCTTTCAGAATTCCAAAGCGGAGACCATGCTTGTTTGCTGTGGACTCCGTTGTGTAAGTCAGAAGGTTGGTATACTTCTTCTAACTGATGCTAGGGGTGTAGCCAGTGATTTGAATGTTGTACTCAGACCTGAATGTTTCCACTTCCAGTACACAGTTGACAGTGTAGAATTGTACACAAGATACATGGGAGTATGTAGTTTCTTTTCTACTTATACAATTAGCTGCCATACATACGTACATATTGAGATGTTTTCATTTGGCACATGAACTGTTTGGGAACTGCTATACTGTGGATATTAATGTACTCACTTCTGCACAGTTTGTGCTTTTTATTTTGTTGACATTATCACAGGATGCTCATGAAAACTGGACAATTCCAGTACTGAGTATGCCTACCTATATCCTTGCTGGGCCCTGAACACACAGGTATTTTGTACATTTGGGTGGGGATTGTCCTGCTATGATACTGTGTGGGGGTTGTAAAGTGCTGCTGTAACATGATTAAATGGTAGAATGGCTGGTTCTGTTATCACAGTCATGTAATGCAATTCCACAACAACTTCTGGTAAATTTCCACAGAACAGGTTTTGTGCTATGGCATTCCTATCTTTCCTTTACATTCACTCATTCTGATGCATGATATATCTATTTTAGCAACAACCTGCTATATATCTACTGTGGCTAAGTGGTACTTCATGAAGTTTTGTGTGTCCAAGGACTGGGGTTCGAAACTGACAGTGATGTTTTATTTTGCTGCTGAGCAGAACAAGGGCCCTCACATGCAGGTTGACTAAGGCACTTTTAAGCAGTTGTAAGCGGGTTTGTGCGGGTTTGCGTGACGCTTAGCAATACTTAGCTAAGCGCACACATGCGCACACTGGCGCAAACCCGCTAACTACTGCTTAAAAGTGTTTACTCCCGCTAACCCCCACACTGATTTCTTTGAAAGAAAAGAAAATGGGGAGTTAGGAAAGTGGTGAAAAAGGGGCACAAAGAGGGAAAGATAGTAGGGAAAACAGCTAGGGATGTGCAGGATGGGTGTAGGGAAGGTCCATAGCTGCCCATTTCTTTAAAAGCAAGAGCTGTGCATATACTAGATATTTGGAGGGAATTTTGAAACCTTGCACCCCTGAGAGAGGGGTGAGGACAACAAAGTATGTTGTACTGCCAATTAAATTTCAGTTTGTGTCCAGTGGACATGTGTGCAAAATGGGCAGCTATGTATGGGGTGTAATTTTTTTGTGGGAGCAGATTGCCCATTTTTTTTTCAGGTGAGAGTGGAATGTCAGGTAGGGGAAGTAGGTATATTTGGGGAGGTGGGTTGGGGAGGTACACAGAGAAGACAAACAAGACGCATGCAGGGGCAGAATATGACACATGGGGATGGTGAACACCACTGACAGGGAAGGATGTTTGGAAATCACAAGCCCATGAGCCCACAGATGGCAACAGTGGAACTGAGATCCCCACCCATGGGCAGTCACCACTGCACCTTCACAGCCCAGAGGGTGGCTGTGCTGGGGGCTGTGTAGGAGGGGCAGGCTCACCCATGAGTCACGCCACTCTTGCCTTGAGCTGCCGTAGAGGATCAGCGACTGAACGCTCGATCTCCCTACGCACCACAGCCCGGACTGTTTGGAGGGTGATAGGTGGCCCTCCTCCGGCCACGCTTGTACCAGGGGATGAGCCCCATCCCCTGCAGTGCTTCCACCCAAAGGTGGCACAGGGCCAACAGAGGAGGAGGTCCCGGGCTGGGCACTGGACCTGCTGGTGCCAGGTGCCATCGCCAGCTGAGGTGGGACAGGTGGGTCCGCTGGGACCGGCCTTCCCATACGTTCTATGTTTAGGAGGATTTAATGACAATATGAGTTAGTAATAGCCAACAGCATTCCAAATTAGTTGTAATGCCATGCAGTAGTATTCCCATTAACCCAACACACCAGAGTTCCAACAGTTGAACAGCAAGCATAACACATGCATATATAGAACAACAGTGGACATTCCAATGGCATGCAGGATTGATTGGTGGCAACAGGCCACCAAGATTGTGGTATGTGAACAGGGCACATGCATCAAAGTAAATGCAGATATTTATAAACCAATAGGACATATGTCCCAACAAATGTTTTGAGATTAGACATACCCATTGAGGTGTGGAATTGCCTTGTTTATGCACATACAGTAGGGTGTAAAAAGATACTTCCATTAACAACTTATATATACTTATAAGTTTACACTTCATTTCTATTGACTGCAGTTACATGTCCCCTACATGTATTATTACACTAGGCAATGTCCGTTAAATTGTGAAATGGGTTTTGCTAGTTCTTTATATACCTGACCTGTATCTGACATACAAACTGTCCAGGATGCAGATGTTACTGCTACGTATTTATATATTTCATTTATATTTATA
The DNA here is from genome assembly GCF_019279795.1 of Protopterus annectens. Classification (NCBI taxonomy): domain Eukaryota; kingdom Metazoa; phylum Chordata; order Ceratodontiformes; family Protopteridae; genus Protopterus; species Protopterus annectens. The sequence goes on along the minus strand of NC_056732.1, from coordinate 1,900,393,052 downwards.
TATCTACATATCTGGATGTGTTCAGGTGACATTATCAGGTATATTTTAACAGCCCCCTACATTTCTAGCAGCACACTGACATTTCTAGGGAACACAATAACAAGCTACTCGTGCCAGATGTACCTGTACAAGCCGGCCATTAACCGACAGTTGAGGACTGTATATATGCTTAACAGCTACTGGCACTCCCTTCATCCACTTTATATGGGCCTACCCAAGTGTGGGTTGACTGCACTTAATACAACAGTACTATTTCTATCACGCAAGGCTGCAGCAACATATCGAAGAATGTGACACAGACACACTCCAGGAATTATACCTTTATTAATTACATTACACACGTTTCTAGTGGCTGTCTCATTTATTTGATATATCAGTGCATGCAGAAGACTTTTATTCAAGATGTATTATACCTTTATTAATGGGTTACAAAACTTTTTCACACTGTCTCACTTATTTTATATTACAGTACATGCAGAGAAATTATTCAAGACTTTTAGTATACCTTTATTAATGGGTTTCAACACTCTTTTTCAGGCTCTCTCACTTATTTTATATAACAATACATGCAGAATAATTACTAACCTGCCTGGTGGTGCAGCCTTAGCAGCCTATCTGCATAGACTTGCTGATTCGCAGCACAGACACCTGCAGCTGTGAAGTAAATGAAGGGATATTGAGACATACCTATCCATAATTTAGACTACAAGAGCAATTCTTACATACTCCATTCCATGGCTACCTACTCAGTAATGGGGCATTGTCATTCCCACGGGCCTTCTTTATCCATTGGTTCAGTTGGTCCTGCTTACGTCTCTTCAGGTCTGCATGGTGGTGTCTGACTTGGTCACCAGTCCGAGGGATGCCTGTGGCCCAGGTGAGATCATGTGCTAGACGGTTCCAGGCTTCTGCTTTGTATTCAGTGCCTTGGTACTGGCCCTGCAGGAGTCTTGCATCATAATGATGGACAAGGAGCCAAACCATCACTTTTGATTCCTCAGTGCCCCACCGTTGCACTCGAAAATGAGAGCCCTCTCCAGCACTGGCCATTCTGACTGCAGATGGGAGCTACAACCAGTTATGGCACTTATTCCCACCTATGGAGCTTAAATATGCCTCATTTCCCACACTTATTTGTGATTGGCTGGTTTTGTAAATTCTCAGCTGAGTGCACACCTGCTTAGCACTGAGTAAACATTGATTAATATGTATATGTATGTTGACAGTGCATGAACAGCAAAATCTGTCATGGTTTAGTGGTTATGTACTGTGATTATAGTGCACAGTATCCCGGGTTCGAGGCCTGTCATTATTTTTTATTTTACTACTGGCCTGACCAGCTAGGAGGTGTGGCTGTGTTTAGCTGACTTTGCTCAACTTTGCCCAACGTTGCTCTACGTTGCCCGATGTTGTGCTAGTTAGCACGGTGCGCAGCTCCGTGCAAACATATTTTGTTTGCGCTAGCTGCCGTGATGCGCAGCTCCATGAAAGCCATTGCGCTAGTTAAAGCAGTGCTTAGCTATGGGCAATTATTCTTAAATGTGCTTAATACTGGTAAACGTTGCTTAGCAGTGCTTCACATTGCTTAAGATAGGTTACTTATGCATTCATTAGTATGCATGACCGTTTCACCTTCTTATATATATTTAAAATATCGTTCACTACTACATAGGCCATTTCAACGCATTTTACTAAAATTTAAAAGGTAAATGTCAGGAATTATTTTTATGCACAGATTTCTGACAGAAAATGGAAAGGGGAGTGGTGGGACTCGAACCGGGAATGCCTCCTCTTTGTGCGAAGGCTCTACCATTATGCTATTGCTATTTGCTTTAATTTGCATATAAGTAGTTTATTATCCTCTTCAATATCTAAACTGCTAACTGTAGATAAGCAATGGGCACACACGCGCAAATACGGGCAGCTATATCGGGAATTATAGAAAAAAAAATGTTTTACATTTTATTTTATTTGTACGGGGGTTTTGAATGTGGTGAAGTGTAGTGTTGTGGATATACACATTTGAGCAGACTCGCTCATATCTGCTGACATTTGCGGATTTAGGTACTTGCAGGGGCATGGATATTTAGACTGCTCAGCAGTCTGACATGCCCCCCACACTCGTACACGCTCCATGTTAGCCTTGGAGTTGAGTCAGCGCGCCCTCATGAATATGCATGGCGTGCTGACGTCATACTCTTAGGCTGCCATTTCCGAGTAAGACTTAGTCTTACATGGAGGATTACTGAATCCCCCCCATGGTCTTGTGCATTACAGGTTGTACAAGAAATCCACGTGTTCTTAGGTTCATAGTTAATTGAGCAAGAGCTTTTACAAGCCTAGCCAATAATACTCAGGATATGACAATATTATATCTTAATTCCACAGATATGGGATGAGGTAGTAACAGAGAAGTGGGTCTTTTAGGTGTTGGAGTCCTGAGTCATTTTACAGACTGCCTGTGTCTACAAGGGACATGGGAAGTACCCAGGAGTGAATTTATGGTTCCTCATCCACCTATCCAATTTCTTTTTGAAGAGAGTTTAGGACAGGCTTTGTTTTACTAAGATAGGAAGTTTGTTCCAAAGACAAGGTAGTGTTTGGGATACGAATCTGTCCTTCTAGCAAGTTCTGTTAGAGTCACAAATAAGGTGCGTAATAATGGAATGTATAACCCTTATATAATTTTTTCTTGCGAATATATAACATTTTCATCAGGGCTAGATCAGTCAGTGCCTTGTAGGTCAGGCATAAGTCCCCTCTCAATAAATGATATGAGATGGAGTAAAGGGATAGGGCATTAGTTGGCCTACATATGACATGTGTCTTACACTTTGTATTTGTATTCGTTAGTGAGAAACCTCTGGACCCACTCCAATTGGTGCAAGTGCTGGTAGGTACATGCAGAAGGGAGCATTGTACTCAATCATGGGCATGATGAGGGCTGAGTATAATGGAACTATGACTTCTTATGATCTTAATACCATGCGTTTACATATGAGTTGAGCCACACAGAAGGATTTCCTCAGTACTGTAGCTACCTGGTGGTCAAAGTTTAAGTTACTATCTTTCTGTGCTTCTAGGTCAGTCACCAGTGGGTCTACTCTTAAGGGTGTGATGTCAATATTATACTTTGCAGGGATACCTGATTTACCAGAGTGTATGGTTATGCATTTTTTAGCATTTAGTCTCAGATCATGATTTTGGCACCAGTTTGTCATTTTTAGGCCTGTTTGTAGGGGGTTCCTATCAGTTCATTGAAACCTTAGCAGTTTGAACACCATATGTTCGAACTGTGAAGTTCGAAAATTGATTTTTGCGAAGCCGCGGAACACCAAATTCTTTCCCAGAGAAAGAATTTGGTTGGCCATTTCTGCGTCTTTGCTATTTTCAGCACTGTGGTGGAAAGTTACGGGTCGGGTCCAGGTAAGTGTGTGATTGTGCAGATGTTAGGGTTAGGGCACTGGTTAGGTGAGTTAGGGTTAGGACACAGGTGAGGTGGGTGTGCGATAGTGACAGACTTTAGGGTTAGGGTGGGATAGGTAAGTTAGGGTTAGGGCACGGGTCAGGTGACTGTGTGATAGTGATGGACCTTAGGGTTAGATTTTGGGTTAAGGTAAGTGGATAGATAGCAGTGTATGTACAATGTAGTGTAGGGTTAGATGTAGGATTTTAAGTGTATGTGTGTGGATTGCTGTTTTTTTTTTGTTGTGCTTGTGTTGTGTGTGTGTTTCTTGGAACAGCGATTTTTTTCCCTAGGACAAAAATCGCTGTTCTAAGCCTTTGATGGTTTTGCACTTTGCTGTTCTAAGCCTTCGATGGTTTTGCATTTCGAGGTTAGAAGTTTGAATATATGGTGTTCGAACTTCTGCCGTTTCATCGAAGTGATACAGACCCATTTGTAGGATGTCAGCATCATTTGGGGAATTCAATGATTACTTCCAGCTTACAGCCATCAGCAACCTTGGTGAGTCAGAGGCCCCCAACATTGGCCTTCACTTCAGAGAAGTATATACCAAACAGGAGAGGTCCCAAGAATGAGCCCTGGGACACCACTAGTAACAGTTTTTTATTAGGTGTGGATTCTGGACAATATGTGTCCTGTCAGTGAGCCAGTTGGCTATTCATCTGATGATATAGGGGTATAAGCCTAACTCAATAAGTTTATCTATGATCCCCGAGTGGGGGATTGTGTCAAAAGCTTTGGCCAGGTCTAGATAAGCAGTGTGTGTGCCATTTTACCCTCATCTATGGCTCTGGTGACTTTCTTGATGAAGTCCACCAGACTGAGCAGCAAAGACCTCCCATTGACAAATCCAAATTGGGTCTGGTCTAGTTTTTGGAGAAGTTCTATGTCATTATTGATCAAGTCCATGATAATTCTCTACATGGCCTTGCAGATAATACTGGCCAAGCTTATGAGTCTGTAGTTCCCTGGGTCAGTTGATGGTCCCCCTTGTGCAGAGGGATGACTGTTGCAGTCCTCCATTCATCTGGGACAATGCTTATCTGAAGGCTGTGGATAAAGAGAGATTCTACTGGCCCTGATAGGTTCTTTTTTAAGCTATTTAGGAAGCATACTGGAACATTGTTGGGACCCATGGAGGCTGTGTTTTTTGCTTTAGTGAGCACACTAAAGACCTGTTCCATTGTAATGACTGTTTCAGGTTGGTTGGGTGCATTTCTTTGGGTGTAGTATGAAGTGATGGGGAGAGTTTAAACTTAACTTGTCAGTCAGTGGGTTTGCTATAGTTTCAGGCTGGGTGTAAGTACTGCTATTCATGATTAACTTGTCACATTGCTGATTGCTCCCCCCTGAGGTTACAAATGTAATTAAAAAGATAAGTCTTGATAGTTATCTTTCACCTGTGAGGCCAATTTTTTCTCATAGCTTGTTTTGGCAGAATTGACCAGCTCTCTAATTTATTTAGACTAGTGAGTGTCTTTTTGCAATATTTTGTCTGTTCCTTATTGGCTTTGGAGAAGATTATTTTTCCTTTTGTTGAAATAGCCTACTTATGCTAGAGGACTACTAGGGTGGTTTAGGTTTGCCAGTAATTGTAGATTTGACACTGACAAGTCCTGCTTCCTCTATGCAGGTATGAATGTGGTTGTACAATGCTTTTGCACACAACTCAGAGTAGGTCTCAGTGTCATCTGAGTTTGGAGAGACTTGGAAGTTTAATAAGCTGGCACTTAGTTTGAGGTAACTTAATTTGATGGGGGCTCTAGGTTAATTTTAATACTAAATAAGATCATTTTGTGATCAGATCTTACCAGGAGGAACTTAATGCATGGGAGGGAGCAGCATCCCTCCATGTTCATGAGTACTAGGTCTAGGATATTTGTACCTCAAGTTGGGGTGCTAATCAGGAGCGGCCTTGGATCAGCTGGTGCCCTAGGCAAAAGGGCTCCACGGCGTTCCCCACCACACCACATGGTACCCCTATCCTGGTCTACCTACACCAAATAAATACTGGGAAACTGCCCTTGCTAGAGTGGCACCCTAGGAGGCCGCCTAGTTGGCCTATGCCTAAGGCCGGCTATGGTGCTAATTAATTTTCAACAAGGACAAAAAAATGGACAGCATTACAACAAAAGGTTCAGGAGATAAGGTATGTACTGAACCGAGTTTAGTATTAAAATTTGTCTCAATGTGATTTAACACAGGAACAGTTTTCTGTACTGAATTTAATATTGAAGTTTGTACTGACTGTAATACCTCGAGGGCATGTAGTGAAACAAGAGGTATTTAGATTTTTAAGAAAAGTGCATTTGAAATATCATTTTTCAAGAGATTTTATGAAAGAAAATGTAGAATTTAATTCTTCCTTAACCAATGAATCTGATGATAGTTTCTTTTCTTGTTATGAAGATACTGGGGAAACACATGTAGATGGCAATGATGGTAACATGTCTTCTAATGCCTATTGTAAGATTGATGTTACACATATACCAACATTTAATAAATTCATGCCTCCTTTTGTTAATCAGCGTATTGCACAATTTGGATCCATGATAGGGTTTGGATGTGAAAATATTTGTGCTGATATATCAGTGAATAAACATGAGGTGTTCTATAATTTAACTTTGAAGGAATGGCAAGCTCTGAAAGTATTGAGTGATAGAAGGGATATAGTAATAAAACCCACTGATAAAGGGAATAAAATAGTTATTATGAATACGTTACAATATTACAACATGTGTATGGAACATTTGGGAAACACTGATGTATATGAAAAGTGTAATAAAAATAAATATGAACAAGCAGTAGTTGAATTTGAAAAAAAATGTTGGACAGAAGTGTAAGATTAGGCTATTTCACTGAAAAAGATGTTAGATATAGGTTGTTTAAATGGAAGAGTGAATTAGCTGTTTTCTTCTGTTTACCTAAAGTGCATAAAAGTTTGGTTATACCTCCGGGAACACCTATCATCTCTGCCTGTAATTACTTTTTACATACCATTGGTTTAGTGTTACACAAAATATTATTACCCTATGTACTTAAATCCCCTGTTTACATAAAAGATAGCTTAGATTTTTTACGCAAAATTTCCCCATTAGTGTGGAATAAAGACAGGTATTGGTTGGTGAGCGACGTTAAAAGTCTATACACCTCTATCCAACATAAAGATGATCTAGAGGCAATAAAGTATTTTTTGGGTGATAGCCCCTTTTTTTGTTTTGTAATAAATATGGTAGATTTCTGTCTGAAAAATAATTATTTTTACTTTGATGATGTGTTATATAGACAGATTCAGGGTACTTCAATGGGGGCAGCGTTTGCCCCCGTGTATGCAAACCTTTTTATGTCTTTTTTGAAAAAAGGTTTTTATTTAATTTGAATTTTATGAAAAAATATGTTGATTTTTACTTTTGTTTTATTGACAATTTAATATTTGTATGTGAAGGGGGCAAAGAAGAAGTGGACGACTTTATTTTGGATATGCACAGGAACCCCTTTGGTCTAGCATTTGATGGATTTCAGAAGGGGGATAGGGTGGTGTATTTAGATCTCATTTTGGAAGGTATGGAGAATGGAAACATTTCGTCTAATATTCATAGGAAATTTGTTGATGGTAACAAATACTTACATGCGTACGAGCTGTCATTCCCCCCATGTATTGAAAGCTTTACCCTATAGTGAGTTAGTACGTGTCTCAAGGTTATGCAGTGAGAAGAGTGTGTTGATAAAAGAGATGGAACGAACAAATCATATGTTTTCACAAAGGGGTTATGATCCAGTTATTTTAAAACAAGCTCAAACTAGAATATGGAATGAGATAGATACAGGTAGAAATGGTAATAGATATAGGGAAAGAAATACATATCAAATGAGAGGATACAATGAACAAAATAAGGAAAAAGGAAATGCAATTTATTATGTGTCTGTTTATAATATTAAAAGTGAGGAAGTGAAAACTTTGATAGAATATTATTGGAAATATGTAAGGGAAGATAGGTTTTTGGCGAACATTTTAAGTGATAAACCACTCTTCTCCTATAAAAGGGGAAGAAATCTGAAGGATATGATAGTACATGGAAAGTTTTGTATGCCAAAAATGGACATATCAACAACAGTTTTAACCCGAGGCACAGTATGTTGCAATAGGTGTAGTGTTTGTGCAAATATTGTAAGTACTATTAGTAGTATAAATGGGGTTAAGTTTCAACCTAGAGACACTTATACATGCAGAAGTAAAGGGTTGATATATGCACTCAAATGTCCATGTGGACTTTATTATATAGGGGAAACTAGAGGGAATTTCGCATCAGATTCATGGAACAAATTAGAGATGTTAAAAATGTGAGGGAAGATAAAATAATTGCATCACATTTTAGAATGTTTCATAATAGTGATACAACTTTGTTACAAGGTACTATTTTAGAGATTGTCAAATGTTTAGGTGATGTTGAAAATGTATTGAAACAAAAGTTATTATACAAAGAAAGTATTTTTATTTTAAAATATAAAACTGACACCTACTGGTTTAAATAATGAGTTAAATTGGAAATGTTTGCTTTAAGAGGGGAACTCATTATATAATTAGTGGGTGTGTGTTGCTAATTAAATGTAATATATGAGAGTATGTACTTTTTATTTTCTATTGTTCGATATTCCTTGAAGGTGGAAACACTAAAGCGCTAGAAAAGAATAAAGAAAATTTGTTTTGCTTGGTTGCCCGTTTTGTTAACCACAGTCGGTGGTCTATTGGGTCAGAGTTGTAGTGACTTATTTTGGAGGACGGAGAGGAGTATTTGCATTTTATATTTTGGGGTGCTAATTAGTTGCTCCAGGGTGTTTGCATTGATGAAGCCCAAAAACCTCTGAGTGAGTGAATTATGGGTCATATAAGCCTCCCAGTTGATGGAGGGGTAGTTGAAGTCACCCATAATTATGCTATTAGGCTGAATGTGAACAGATTCCAGTAGGTTTAAGTAGGTGGTATGGTTTTCCAGACTCATGTTAGGCGATCTATAGCTAGCAAGGATATGATAGGGGTTTGCTCCTATGATTAATTGGGCTTGTAGAAACTCAAGCGAGTCATGTTGTTGGACCAGTCTAGCAGTGTACTTGTCCTTTATGAACACTGAGATACCTCCTCCCTATGTGTTATCCTGAGCTGAGTGGGATTGAAATGAATGAAAGCCATTGTAGCCTTTCATAGCCAGGATGTTTTCTATGGTTCTGAACCATGTTTCATTGACTGCACACATCTGCATTCTCCAGGGTGAGGAGTGCTTCCAGGGGGTGCAGTCTTTTATAGTTGAGTAACAGTACCTTTAGGAAGTTGCAAATTATTTTTATTATGTTGGAGGCTTTAATAACTTGGCACAGACTAAAAAAGGCACTATGGGGATAGATAAAAGTTTTTGCCAGCATCTAGAAGCCAAGTATTGACAAGTGCAAACCATCTCTGGCAAAGCAAGTGTAGCTTATCTATCATATATGTCTCCTTAGGCTGGCAGACATTTGTTGTGACACCAGAACCTGAGACAATTGTTTAAGTCTATCATTTTATTCTGGTAGTGTGGCATCATCTTTGGTGAAGGTATGATGCTACTCAAGACTAGATTCATAACCGCTTGGGACACATTTTCAGAGAGCTCCATCATGTCTCTCTTTATACAGTACAATGAGGTACATCTTAGGTTGTTTACACCCACATGGACTATGACAATGTCATACTGGACCTTGTGGTTTAAAGACCTAAGTGAGTGTATGATCTGGAAAATCCTGGCTTCAAACAGACAGTGCACTGTGATCTTCTCCTTGTTTAGCCTTGTTAGCGGGACATCAGTATGTCTTACAATGTAATTCTCAATAACTATGATTTGCAAAAGACAATGTAACATCACTGTGATTGTCACATACAATGACATACGTCTCTACTGAAATGTACATACTGTCATTACTGTACGTTGTGTTACTGTGAGGGATATTGACATGTTACACATAATGGGATAACATACACATTGACTTGCACACTTGTATTGTCTCATACTTGCACTATGTATTTCAAGACAAACATGTAGGTCATACATAGGACAGTGCACTATAGAATGACAGTGATGTAGTCAGTGAAAATGGATTAACTAAGCTGATAACACAGTGCTACAAATGTAAGTCAGTCAACATAATTCTAAAATCAAGATCACCTATTGACAAAAGTTATACAGACATACAGACATCGTGCAACATAAAAGAATATTTGATTTACTCTTTGTTTTTATTGTACTCTTTTAGTGCAGTGCTGGTAAGATGAATTGCGCTGTTGATGACAAAGTGTTAGCACAGGCGTAATTATATGCTGAGGTGCTGAACTTACAGTTGTAATTAGCACTACTTTATGCTGCTCTGTGCTGACCTCTGTGCAAAATTCTGTACAAGACAGACTTTACAGTAGGTACCAGGCACATTAATATAGCAGCAGGAAAATGATGATTTAATTAAAGCTGTAGGAAGCATTTATATCCACATGAGTGAAACAACATATCCTGAAATATTTCTTCATCCAATGTTTTCGAACATTTACAGCATGCCAAGAAAAACATTCATACCTGAGTATGATATAAGAACACTGTGTCATAATTGTGATAATTACTATCTGACTGCAGATTTCAGCAAACGTGAATGTATGTATTCATCTGTCCTGACATTGCACAAATGCAGAGAGGGACGATTAATGATATGGAAGAGAGACGATACATCAACATGGTAACATGGAGGCAGGGACAAAGTAGCTTGAGACAGAAGGATTATTGTGGCTTATACAAATATTTAGCCAACAGGTACCCATAACATAGTGTACGAAAACACTTAGTAACACTTAGATAATGCCTAGATTAGAATTAGAACCCTTGAGCTTATTCAAAAGTCTATTTACACATGTAAGAATTAACTCATGAGGCCATAGAGGAATTACTACTTCAAAGTATTAAAATAACCTAGTTGAAGCACACTGACAACTTAATGAAGCAGACGGAGTGAACAGAGGGAGAGAGACAGACATAGACAGATGAAGTAACAAAAGTATGAACATCTGTATGATGTTTTAGTCTTATTAAATCATCATTAATCTGTCATGCTCTGCACAATAAACTGCTTCCTACATGTATAATATGGCGTAGGAGTTTGGAGTTAACATGAATACCTAACCAGGATAAGGTTGGCATTATAAATCTTCCTGCTGGGACTGCAATGTGTTTTTTTTTAAATTATGTCCTGGTGCACTATGCAAATGTTATGACAAAGAAATGTTTTATATGGAGAAAAATGCAGATGTTTGCAGTTAAATATATGTTATGAATATGAAATGTCATGAAGTAATAAATTGAAATACAGCTGTAATTTAACCCGTGACACTATAACATAGGATACAAACAGGGTAACTATCTCACCACACCATATAGTAACTACTACTTCAATACTTCTAGCAGCCGGAAAACTGTTACCTTAACAAGAATGATTGGGTAACAGCAGGGGCTAGTAGGACTGACTAGTAGTATGATCTTCTTGATTCTTCAGTCCTTTCTGGTATATAAACCATGTGTTTGCAAAGGGCTGTATTGTATTTAACAGGTTGTGGGTGGTGATTCATTTACTGGGACTAAGCAGAAATTCTTAAGATTCCAAGAGCAGAATAAGTTATTTCTTACACTTATTTCATTGAATTGCATTTTATGATTGTGTTATACAGTTAATCTATTACATTTTGCATTGTTATAAATATCTTTTTACTGTTTCACTGCATTTATGTACTGTTTTATATTGTTTTAACTGTATTTTTATTGCTAGATACTGTTTCATTACTCTAATTGCATGTTTATTGAATTACTTAATTGTAAACTGCTTTTTCATACTGAAAGTTGTATTTTTTGTTTGTGAGTGCTCTATCTATGCTTTTCTATGCATTTCTCTGAGGTTTCTGTGTTCTAGTCAGGTATCATATAACTGATTTGTTTGCAGTTAAAAGCATTTTCTAGAGTCTCCTTTCTCCTTTATCTATTTAATACTTTCATTTAGTGGCTACAGCTAGTAGCTATAATACTGTGCTTTACTACAATTGCATTTTTATTGAATTAATAAACTGTAAACTGCTTTTTCATACTAAGACTTGTATTTTCTGTGTGCGAGTGCTCCTTCTGTGCATTTATAGTGCGGTTTCTGTGTACTACTCATGTGGCATAATCTTGATAGAGGCCTGCTGTTATCAAGGCCTGGTAGTTTTGTTTGTTCAATTCCCTGTGTTTCTGGCAGCCAGTGTCCGCTGATAGTGTGTTGTCTTCATCATTGTTAATAGTAACAGGGTTTCCTGACCTTCTGGAGCATGAGTGATTGGGTAACAGGAGCGGCTAGTAGCACTCAGTAGTAATTCCATCTTCTTAATTCTTCATCCTTTCTGGTATATAAACATAGTGTCTGCAAAGGGCGGTGCTTGTATTTAACAGGCTGTGGATGGTGATTCATTTACTGTGACTAAGCATAAATACCTTAAGATTCCAAGAGGAGAATAATTATTTCTTACACTTAATTCATTGAATTTGACTTCTGTAATGCTTATAATTGTGGTATACATTTAATCTACTACATTTTGAACTGTTATAAAGCTTTTTTTTACTGTTTCACTGCATATATGTACTGTTTTAACTTTATGTTTCATTGCTAGATACTGTTTCATTACTTGAATTGCATGTTTACTGACTTAAATAATTGTAAACTGTTTTTTCATACTGAGAGTTTTATTTTTTGTTAGTGAATGCTCTAACTGTGCTTTTCTGTGCATTTTTTTGATATTTCTGTGTTCTAGTTAGGTATTATATACCTGATTTATTTGCAGTTAAAAGCATTCTGTAGAGTCTCCTTGCTCCTTTATTTGTTTAAAACGTTCATTTAGTGGCTACAACTAGTAGCTGTAATAGTGTGCATTACTATAATTGCAATTTTATTGAATTACTAAACTGTAAACTGCTTTTTCATACTGAGACTTGTATTTTCTGTTTGTGAGTGCTCCTTCTGTGCATTTATTGTGAGGTTTCTGTGTTCTTCTCAGGTGGCATTATCTTGATAGAGGTCTGCTGTTGTCCAGACATAGTAGTTTTGTTTGTTAAGTTACCTGTGTTTCTGGCAGCCATTGTCTGCTGATAGTGTGTTGTCTTCATTATTATTAAGAGTAACAGGGTTTCCTGACCTTCTGTTGCATGAGTGATTGGGTAACAGCAGGGACTATTTGGACTGAGTAATAATTCCATCTTCTTGATTCTTCCATCCTTTCTGGTATATAAATGCTGTATCTGCAAAGGGCTGTGCTTGTATTTACAAGGCTGTGGATGGTGATTCATTTACTTGTACTAAGCCAAAATTCCTTAAGATTCCAGGAGCAGAATAAGTTATTTCTTACACTTATTTCATTGAATTGCACTTCTGTAACACTTATAATTGTGCTTTAGAGTTAATCTTCTACATTTTGTATTGTTATAAAGCTTTCTTTATTTTTTCACTGCATTTATGTACTGTTATATACTGTTTTACCTGTATTTGTCATTGCTAGCTACTGCTTCATTAATCTTATTGCATTTTTACTGAATTACATAACTTTCTACTGCTTTTTCATACTGAGAGATCTATTTTTTGTTTGTGAGTGCTATATCTGTGCTTTTCTGTGCATTTGTTTGAGGTTTCTGTGGTCTAGTCAGGTATAATGTAACTGCTATATTTGCAGTTAATAGCAATCTCGAGTCTCCTTGCTCCTTCACTTTTTAAAACTTTCATTTAGTGGCTAACGCTAGTAGCTGTAATAGTGTGTATTACTATAATTGCATCTTTATTGAATTACTAAACTGTTAACTGCTTTTTCATACTGAGATTTGTATTTTCTGTTTGTGAGTGCTCCTTCTGTGCATTTATCATGAGGTTTCTGTGTTCTACTCAGGTTGCAAAATCTTGATAGAGGCCTGCTGCTGTCCAGGCCATGTAGTTTTGTTTGTCACATTCCCTCTGTTTCTGACAACCATTTTCCACTGATAGTGTGTTGTATTCATTATTATTGAGAGAAGCACGAGTGATTGGGTAACCGCAGGGGTTAGTAGGACTGAGTAGTAATTCCATAAACCCTTCGCATGCAATGGGCTGTGCTTATATTTACCAGGCTGTGGATGGTTATTCATTTACCGGGACTAAGCAGAAATTCCTTAAAGTTCCAAGAGAAAATAAGTTTTTTTCTTATACTTATTTCATTGAATTGCAGTTCTGTAATGCTTATAATTGTGCGATACAGTTAATATACTACATTTTGCACTGTTATAAGGCTTTTTTTTACTGTCTTACTGCATTTATGTACTGTGTTATAGTGTTTTAACTGTACTTTTCATTGCTAGATACTGTTTCATTACTCTAATTGCATGCTTATGGGATTACTTAACTGTGTACTGCTTTTTCATACTGAGAGTTGTATTTTCTGTTTGTGAGTGCTCTATCCATGCTTTTCTGTGCATTTTTTAGGTTTCTGCATTCTAGTCAGGTATGATATAACTGATTTATTTGCAGTTAAAAGCATTCTCCAGAGTCTCCTTGCTCCTTTATCTGTTTAAAACTTCCATTTAGTGGCTACAGCTAGTAGCTATAATAGTGTGCATTAGTATAATTGTATTTGTATTGAATTACTAAACTATAAACTGCTTTTTCTTACTGATAATTGCATTTTCTGTTTGTGAGTGCTCCTTCTGTGCATTTTATTGTGATATTTACATGTTCTACTTAGGTGGCATAATTTTGATAGAGGGGTCCTGTTGTCCAGGCCTGGTGGTTTTGTTTGTTGAATTCTCTGTGTTTCTGGCAGCCATTTTCTGCTGAGATTGTGTTGTCTTCATTATTATTGAAAGTAACATGGTTTCCTGACTTTCAATATGAGTAGTGATTGGGTAACAGCAGGGACTAGTAGGACTGACTATTAATTTGATCTTCTTGATTCTTCCATCCTTTCTGGTATATATACCATGTGCCTGCAAAGGGATGTGCTTGTATTTACCAGGCTGTGGATCATGATTCATTTACTGGGACTAAGCAGAAATTCCTTAAGATTTCAAGAGCAGAATAAGTTATTTCTTACACTTATTTCATTGAACTGCTTGTATTTTATGTTTGTGAGTGCTCCTTCTGTGTATTTATCATGAGGTTTCTGCATTATAATTCAGTTATATAATTGTGCTATACAGTTAATCTGCTGCATTTTGCACTGTTATAATAAGCATTCTCTAAGGTCTCCTTACTCCTTTATCTGTTTAAAACTTTCATTTAGTGGTTACAACTAGTAGCCGTAATAGTGTGCATTAGTATAATTTGTTTTTATTGAATTACTAAACTGTAAACTGCTTTTTCATACTGAGACTTGTATTTTATGTTTGTGAGTGCTCCTTCTGTGTATTTATCATGAGGTTTCTGCATTATAATTCAGTTATATAATTGTGCTATACAGTTAATCTGCTGCATTTTGCACTGTTATAAAGCTTTCTTTACTGTTTAACTGCATTTATGTACTGTCTTATATTGTTTTAACTGTATTTTTATTGCTAAATACTGTTTCATTACTCTAATTGCATGTTTACTGAATTACTTAACTGCAAACTGCTTTTTATATTGAGAGTTGTATTTTCTGTTTGTGAGTGCTATATCTATGCTTTTCTGTGCATTTTTTGAGGTTTCTGTGTTCTAGTCAGGTATCATATAACTGATTTATTTGCAGTTAAAAGCATTCTCTAAGGTCTCCTTACTCCTTTATCTGTTTAAAACTTTCATTTAGTGGTTACAACTAGTAGCCGTAATAGTGTGCATTAGTATAATTTGTTTTTATTGAATTACTAAACTGTAAACTGCTTTTTCATACTGAGACTTGTATTTTATGTTTGTGAGTGCTCCTTCTGTGTATTTATCATGAGGTTTCTGTGTTTTACTCTGGTGGCATTATCTTGATAGAGGCCTACTATTGTCCAGGCCTGGTAGTTTTGGATGTTGAGTTCCCTCTGCTTCTAGCAGCCATTTTCCACTGATAGTGTGTTGTCTTCATTATTATTGAGAGTAACAGGGTTTCCTGACCTTGTTTAGTACGACTGATTTGGTAACAGCAAGGGCTGGTAGGACTGAGTAGTGATTCAATCTTCTTGATTCTTCCATCCTTTCTGGTATATAAACCCTGCGTCTGTAAAGGGCTGAGCTTGTATTTACCAGGCTGTGGATGGTGATTCATTTACTGGAACTAAGCAAAAATTCCCTAAGATTCCAAGAGCAGAATAAGTTATTTTGAACACTTATTTCATTGAATTGCACTTCTGTAACACTTATAATTATTCTATGCATTTAATCTACTACATTTTGCACTGTTATAAAGCTTTTTTTACTGTTTCACTGCATTTATGTCATGTTTTATAGTGTTTAACTGTATCTTTCATTGCTAGATACTGTTTCATTAATCTTACTGCATGTTTACTGAATTATCTGTAAACTGATTTTTCATACTGAGAGTTCTATTTTTCTGTTTGTGAGTGCTCCATCTGTGCTTTTCCTGTGCATTTTTTCTGAGGTTTCTTTGTTCTAGTCAGGTATCATATACCTGATTTATTAGCAGTTGAAAGCATTCTCTAGAGTCTCCTTGCTCCTTTATTTGTTTAAAACTTTCATTTAGTGGCTACAGTTAGTAGCTGTAATAGTGTACATTACTATAACTGCATTTTTATTCAGTTATTATACTGTAAACTGCTTTTTCACACTGAGACATTTATTTTCTGTTTGTGAGTGCTCCTTCTCTGCATTAATCATGAGGTTTCAGTGTTCTACTCAGGTGGCATAATCTTGATAGACTCCTGCTGTTGTCCAAACCTGGTAGTTTTGTTTGTTGAGTTCCCTGTATTTCTGGCAGACACTTTTTTGCTGATAGTGTGTTGTCTTCATTATTATTGAGAGTAACAGGGTTTCCTGACCTTCTGTGGCACAAATGATTGGGTAACAGCACGGGCTAGTAGTCATTCCATCTCTTTGATTCTTCCATCCTTTCTGGTATATAAACACTGTGTCTGCAAATGGCTGTGCTTGTATTTACCAGGCTGTGGAAGGTGATAATTTTAATGGGACTAAATAGAAATTCCTTAAGATTCCAGGACTAGAATAAGTTATTTCTTACAATTATTTCACTGAATTGCACTTGTGTAACATTTATAATTGTGCTATACAGTTAATCTACTACATTTTGCACTGTTATAAAACTTTTTTTACTGTTTCACTGTATTTATGTACTGTTTTATAATGTTTTAACTGCATTTTTCATTGTAGATACTGTTTCATTTCTCTAATTGCATGTTTTCTAAATTACTTAACTGTAAACTTCTTTTTCATACTGAGAGCTGTATTTTCTGTTTGTGAAGCACTTATCGTTTGTGAAAGAAAAAAGGGGACTTTTATTGTTATTTTTAACCTTGAAGACATTAAAATCTACTTTTAAATGGAACTTTGATTTATTCATCGACAGCATTACCCAGCTTTTAGTTTCATCTCTACAAACAATCCGTTTGTAGTATTAGCATAGGTGGTTTGCCTACTGTTTTTTGCTGTTTTTCTTGTTTGGCAGCACAACTTCAGCAGTGGGAAGGCATTTTTCATTTAAAAATAAAAAAAGCTTTATAACAGTGCAAAATATAGTAGATTAACTGTATAGCACAATTATAAGTGTTACAGAAGTGCAATTCAATGAAATAAGTGTACAAAATAACTTATTCTACTCTTGGAATCTTAAGGAATGTCTGCTTATTCCAAGTAAATGAATCACCATCCACAGCCTGGTAAATACAAGCATAGCCCTTTACAGACAAAGGGTTTATATACCAGAAAGGATGGAAGAATCAATAGATGTGAATCACTACTCAGTCCTACTAGCCCCTGCTGTTACCCAATTACTTGTACTACACAAGGTCAGGAAGCCCTGTTACTCTCAATAATAATGAAGACAACACACTGTCAGTGGAAAATGGCTGCCAGAAACAGAAGGAATAGCAGGCCTCTATCAAGATTATGCAACCTGAGTAGAACACAGAAACCTCATGATATATGCACAGAAGGAGCACTCACAAACAGGAAATACAAGTCACAGTATGAAAAAGCAGTTTTCAGTTTAGTAATTCAATAAAAGTGCAATTAGAGTAATGCACACTATTACAGCTACTTGCTGTAGCCACTGAATCAAAGTTGGAAACAGACAAAGGAGCAAGGTGACTCTAGAGAATGATTTTAACTGCACATAAATCTGTTATATGATACCTGACTAGAACACAGAAACCTAAATAAATGCACAGAAAAGCATGGATAGAGCACTCACAAACAGAAAATACAACTCTCAGTATGAAAAAGCAGTTTACACTTAATTAATTCAGTAAACATGCAATTAGAGTAATGAAACAGTATCTAGCAATGAAAAATATAGTTAAAATACTATAAAACAGTACATAAAAGCAGTGAAACAGTAAAAAAGCTTTATAATAGTTCAACATGTAGTAGATTAACTGTATAGCACAATTATAAGACTTACACAAGTGCAATTCAATGAAATAAGTGTAAGAAATAACTTATTCTTGTCCTGGAATCTTAAGGAATTTCTATTTAGTCCCAGTAAATGAATCACCTTCCACAGCCTGGTAAATAAAAGCACAGCCATTTGCAGATACAGTGTTTATATACCAGAAAGGATATACGAATCAAAAAGATGGAATGACTACTCAGTCCCACTAGCCCCTGCTGTTACCCAATCACTTGTGCCACAGAAGGTCAGGAAACCCTGTTACTCTCAATAATTATGAAGACAACACACTAGCAGCAGAAAATGGCTGCCATAAACACAGGGAACTCAACAAAAATTGTCAAAGCCAATGAGAATCCTCTCTTGCAAACACACTTCCGTATTCTTTTAGGGGTGGATTCATCTCCTTCATTGACATCTTCGTATATTAAAATTAGGTGAAGAATTAATGAATAGAAAGCCTATTTTCATGTATTCTTGGTTTGAATATCCAATCATCCTCAAGAGCTACTGTGGCCTATGTTGAGGTCTTAATTCTGAAATATTTATGCTTCAGCCAATGATAAGCTACCCATTGCTGTATGTGCAGCTTCAAGGTAGTGACAGCATCCAAGCTCGGTTGTTTTTTGGCTTGCACCTTCACTATAATTTTAAATCCTAATATTAACATCATTTATATCCATCCACATATTCTTTAAGATTTTACATTCTCTTTGAGTATATCCCAATGTCTGACATGTACCAGATAAATATCCTAGGAACAATGAACCTTCATGTTAAGAACTAATCAATCTCCCGTTTCTCTGTCTAAAAGTCAGGGAACGAGCATCCCCCTGCTCAATAAAATGGTTCTTTTATTGAAATATCTTGGTATGTTGAGTTACAATGAATCAGATGGCAAAATAAAAGATGTCATCAGATCAAAGCCTGTTCTGTTTTATATAACACCCAATCATTTCTTGTGTTCAATTCTATGACAAATGAAGTGCTATCTATCAATCACACCTTCATATCAACTTGTAGCAAGTTTCCTTGCATATGCCTCAGTTCAAGTACTATTCCATTCATATCTCATCCAATTATTCCTTTAGCTTAATTCTTTACAGCAAATGTAAATGCTATATACCCAACACAACTTCATATCGGCATGTAGGAAATTTTCTTATATGCGAAGGTGAAGATGGTATAAAAATGCAGATGTTATTCTGTCAAGAAAAGTGAGAGCCTTGTTTTACATTCTCTAAGCTTATTTTCACTGTCATTTACTTGCATCTTGCATGTAATACCAGAAATTAATTATGTCCGCGATCAAGTTTCAAGAACATGGTAAATAATGGAGAGAGGTCAACCTCTCGCTGGTTAGATCTGACCATAAACAAATCACTTTGGATATCCACATTCTGCCCCCACCCCCGGACAAGGAAGCCACCATGAAAAACTTTTTAAAAGCAAACTTCATGTTACTTAAGACCAAGGTGGAAAGTTTCGAAGCCCCCATGCTAAAGGATAACGTTGTCCAAGCTGCAAAATCCTTTACTAATAAATTCTACAGGCATCTACAAGAATGCATGGATCGTGCTATATCAAGCAAAACCAAGAGTCACTCCTCCAAGAATAGAAAACCAGTCTGATGGACTCCTGCCATAAACAAGCCATACAATAGAAGGAGGAAACTAGTACAGAAAAGAGTAAAATCCCAAGAAGGGAAGACATCGCTGCTCAGTATCAGCAAGAAACTACGATCCCTCATAAAATCATCCAAGGCGAGTTTTGAAAGAAAAATTGCCAAGGACTCCAAAGATAACCACAAGGTATTCTTTAGCTATGTCAAGAATCTAAGTGGCAATGCTTCGATCTGCTCGTAGCTAGTGCAGAATGGTACAAAATACACTGAACCAACTGATATTGCCAACATCCTGGCAGATAGGTTCAGCTCAAACTTCACCCCCCTCTCACCCCCAAAAGGACCCATAACCATACCAGAAGAATGTATAGCCCCTGAAATCACAGACACTCAGGTTAAAACAGCCTTCTCCAAAGCCAAAAACACAGCATCAATGGGACCGGATGGTGTCCCAGGCTGCATCCTACACAAGCTCAATGATGAACTAACCCCTCACCTAAACACACTGTTCAAACTCAGCCTCTCCACAGGTTATGCACCCATAGAGCGGTGCACAGCAATAGTTATTCCTCTCCACAAAGGTGGAGCCACAACAGACCTGGGGAGCTATCACCCTATAAGCCTGACTAGCATGGTCTGCAAGGCTATGGAGTGCATCATTATGGAACTCATTAACAGAGACATTGGGAACCTCCAAACACTGTATGCTACCCATTTCAGCTTTGTTAAGGGCAGATCATGCCTCCAAAACCTGGTGGACTTCTTTGAGACAGTTACCAAGGCTATAGACGAGGTAAAGGTGGTACACACAGACTACCTAGACCTCACAAAGGCCTTCAACACCATTCCCCATTCTAGTATTATAGACAAGCTCACCAGCCTGAACAAAACCCTCTACGTCATAAGATGGGTTGCTAACTGGCTCATGGACAAAACCCACATGGTAAGAGTTGCGGGAGCTAGGTCTGACTCTAAACCGGTTACAAATGGCATTCCCCAGGGCTCAGTCCTAGGACCCATCCTGTTCGGCATATACTTCTCAGAGGTACAGGCAAGCACAGGAGGACTATGGCTGACCAAGTTCGCAGATGACTGCAAACTAGAGGCTATAATTGATTCTCTGGCTGACACAGACATCCTCTAAAAGGGTCTCACTGAGACAGATACCTGGTGTCAAAATATTGGTCTCAAGCTAAATGCCAAAAAGTGCATAGTCACCCCCTTTGGAAAAAACAAAGTACCCACAAATTACCATATAGGTGGTAGTCCCCTAAATATGGAAGACGTAATAAGAGATCTGGGGACCCAAGTAGATAGTAATCTCTCCTTTGATAATCACATTGCCAAAGTGGTTAGAAAATCCTTCTACATGGCCCACCTTATCACAAAAGGGTTCGCATCCAGATCAAAAGAGGTCATTGTTCCCCTCTACTCATCGTTCATCAGACCCATCATAGAGTACAATGCCCCATTTGGGATGTATCTTACAAGACACCTGCAACAGCTGGAAAGACCACAGAAGTACCAAACCAAGAGGATCACTGGCTTCAAACAGATACCCTATGCAGCTCGACTGAAGAAACTCCAGCTGTACTTGGTTGCATACCGCCTACTCAGTGGTGATCTCTGCCTGACACGCAAGGCCATGTCCAACACAGAACTGATGGACATGCTTCATCTAAAGAAAAGCTTATCCCCTTGAGCCACATGCTCTAGGGATCTAAACCTCACCACAACAATAAATTGGACATGCGGGAGGGATAGATTCCTGTCCGAGAGACTTTCCATGCTTTGGAACAAGATTCCAATCTACATTAGGCAGAGCTCCTCGCTAACGCTCTTCAAGAGAAATCTTGACGAGTGGTTGGGAAACAGAAAGTTTTCCCCGGGGATCACTTCAGTGGCTCTGCTGGACAGAGGCACAGGGAACTAATCTAAGGGGGTGGCGAAAGCCAACACATTCTGGCTAGGCTTATAAATGCCTTCGGGCAGATAGCCTAGTACCAATCTATGAATCTATGAACCTATGAGTAATCGGGTAACAGCAGGGGCTAGTAATACTGAGTAGTAGGTTCATAGGTTCATAGGTAGGTACTGGGCTATCTGCCCGAAGGCATATATTAGCCCAGCCACATTGTGCGGTATTCACCGCCCCTTTGGTTAGTTCCCTAGGCACTTGATCTAGCAGCTAGTACCCTTGGCCACTATCTAGTACAGCTGTTGGTATGATCCCTGGTGTGAACTTTCTGTTCCCCATCCACTCGTCAAGGTTCCTCTTGAAGAGTAATAGTGAGGGGCTCTGTCTTATGTAGATCGGGACCTTGTTCCATAGCAAGGGAAGTCTTTGCAAAGGGAATCTATCCCTCCAGCATGTTCTATTCATTGTGCTGAGGTTTATATCCCTAGAGCGTGCAGCTTGAGTAGATTTGGTTTTGCCAAGGTGGAGCATGTTCAACAGTTCTGGGTTGGACATGGCTCTGTATATTAGACAGAGATCTCCTGTGAGAAGGTGGTATGCAACAGAGAAAAGCCTTAGTTTTTTCAATCGTGCTGCACAGGGCAACTGTTTTAGGCCAGTAATCCTCTTAGTGAGGTACCTCTGTGGTCTCTCCAGCTGCTGGAGATGCCTGGCCAGGTACATTCCAATTGGTGCTTTGTACTCAATAATGTGTCTGATGAGGGAAGAGTAGAGGGGCACCACTACATCCTTAGATCTTGATGCGAACCCTTTTGTGATCAGATGGGTCACATAGAAGGATTTTCTAACCACCTTGGCAACATGGTTATCAAAGGAAAGCTAACTATTTACTTGGGTCCCTAGATCCCTTATTACTTCTTCAGATTTCAGGGGGTTACCTCCTATGTGGTAGTTCGCAGGTACTCTGTTTTTTCCAAAGGGGATTACTATGCATTTTTTAGCATTTAGCTTGAGACCATGGCTTTGACACCATGCATCAGTCTCATTAAGGCCCTTCTGGAGGATATCCATGTCGGCCGGAGACTCTATTATAGCACCCAGTTTGCAGTCATCCGCAAACTTGGTCAGCCACAGCCCTTCAGTGCTTGCCTGTACTTCTGAGAAGTATATGCCAAACAGGAGGGGCCCCAGGACAGAGCCCCGAGGCACACCGCTCATTACTGGTCTGGATTCGGACATAGATCTCACTACTCTTACTTTGTGGGATCTGTCTGAGAGCCAGTTTGTGATCCATCTTGTGACGTAAGGTTTTATTCCCAGGTTGGTGAGTTTAACAATAATACCCAAATGGGGAATGGTGTCAAATTCTTTAGCAAGGTCAAGGTAAGCTGTGTGTACCTCCTTTCCCTTATCTATAGCTTGAGTAACTGTCTCAAAGAAGTCCACCAGGTTCAGGAGGCATGATCTGCCCTTGACAAAGCCGAAATGTGTGGGGTCAAGTGTTTGGAGGTTCCCAATCTCTCCATTTATGAGTTCCATAATGATTCACTCCATTGCCTTACAGATCAGACTGGTCAGGCTTATTGGTCGGTAGTTCTCAGGGTCGGTTGTGGGCCCACCCTTGTGCAGTGGAACCACTGTTGCTGTGCGCCATTCTATGGGCACATATCCTGTCGAGAGGCTGAGATTGAACAGGGTATTCAGATGCGGGGTTAATTCATTTTGGATCTCGCATATGACACAGCCCGGAACACAATCTGGTTCCATGGAGGCAGTGTTTTTAGCTTTAGATAGAGCGTTATTTACCAATGTATTAGTAATAATCTGAGTTACACAATCCCCTGGAATAGTAATAGGCCCTGTAGGTGGTGTGGGGGGGGTGGGGGAATTTGCACTGAACCTGTCAGCCAAGATGTTGGCAATGTCAGCGGGGTCAGTGTATTTTGTTCCATTTTGTACTAGCTCAGAACAGACCTGAGCATTGCCATTTAGGTTTTTGACGTAAGCATAGAAGGCCTTATGGTTATCCTTGGCATCCTTGGCAACTTTCTTTTCGAAATTGGCTTTAGTTGACTTGATGAGGGTCCTCAATTTCTTACTAATGCTGATCAGGAATGATTTTTCTACTTGAGATTATGGCTTTTTTGTATAAGTCTCCTCCTTTTATTGTATAGTTTGCTTATGGCCAGGGTCCACCAGACTGGTTTCTTCTTGCTTGAGGAAGGAGTCTTGATTTTATTTGGGATAGCATTGTCCATGCAATCCTGAAGATGTATATAAAGTGCCTTGGTGTAGGATTCTGCATCTTGGATATCATTATCCTTCTGCAAGGGAATAGTGAAGCTTTCCACTTCTGACACATGTAGTTTGAAGTTTGCTTTGGAAAGGTTTTTACAATGGTTTCTTTGACTGGGGGAGGAGGAGGGGTGAGGATGTCCAGGGTTATCAGTTTGTGGTCTGATCTGACCAGAGAGGGAGTGATAACAGGTGTGGTACAGTAGTCGCCCATATTTGTGATGACTAAATCCAATATGTTGTTCCCTATAGTGGGAGAACATACCAGTTGTTCAAGGTCATTTGAATTTATAAATTCTATGAACCGCTGGGCATAGGAGTTAGAATGTTGGCAGTTCACCCAGTCTATACCAGGGTAGTTGAAATCACCCAAAATTATGGTGTTGGGTAGGACCTTTATATTTTCCAATGCCTCAAGGAATGCTGAGTGAGCATCTTGGGACATGGTGAGGGATCTATAACAGGCTACAACTTGAAATGTGGTTTTGCCTGCTGATAGTTGCACATGGATGAGCTCTGGGGCATCATGCTGCACCACTAACCTGGAGATGTGGGTGTCCTTGATGAATATGAATACACCTCCGTCCTTTGTACTGTGATCCAGTAACTGAGGTCGGAAGGTATGATATGAATTGTAACCTGGTAGTGCTGGGGTGCTCTCTGGAGCCTTGAACCAGGTTTCCGTCACTGCACAAACATAAATTTTCTCCATACTTAGGAGTGCCTCGAGTGCGTGCATTTTGAGGTTGAGACTTCTGGAGTTGAGTAGCATTACCCTTAGTTTGTGCTTACCTGTGCTGGTTACGGTGGTTGGTTTGTCCTTTGAGCCTTGCCTAAAAAAGGCACTATGGGGACGGCAAGAGCCTTGGCCAGTATTCGAAAGCCTAGGGGTGACAGGTGCAAACCATCTCTGGTGAAACAGCGAGGCTTGTCTATTATGTCATCCCAGGCAGACAGACACTGGATCCCCTTAGAATGACACCAGAAGCTTAGCCAATTGTTGAAATTGATCATTTTGTCTTTGCATTGTGGTATCATTCTAGGTGAAGGTAGTATGCTATTCAAGTTCAGGGTCATACCAGCTTGGGCTACATGATCAGAGAGCTCCTCAATGTCTCTTTTCATGTAGTCCAGGGAGGTATGTCTTAGATCATTCACACCAACATGTACAATGACAGCATCATACTTGTACTTGTTCTGGAGTGACCTAAGTGCCTGTGTTATGTGACAGATCCTAGCACTCGACAGGCAGCTGACAGTAACCTTCTCCTTGTTCAGCCTGGTGAGTGGAACATCTGTGTGCCTTACTATAGAGTCTCCTATTACTAGCGTGTTGGGTATGGTGTTTTGCCTTAGGGGCTGTCGTGAGGCACACTGCTAAGGTGAATTATGTGTTTTTTGGCTTGTGTTTGGAGGTGCAGGTTGCTTGCTTTGGAGGGCCCTGTTTCTTTTTCAGATTTGTACCTAGTGCCTCCGAATATGTTTTTGTGTATTTATGTGTATGTTTTGCCAGTGCTTATTTTGTAGATCCATGTGTGACTGGTGGTGTGATGCTAGTGTGTCTCTTTTCCTCTTGACTGTCTGTTACAGTCATGGGTTGAGAGTGCTTAGCCTCCAGTCTGGCTGTGTATTTGCATCTCTCACAAGTGTTTGTGTCTAGAGGTAAGAGGAGAGGGTTGTCTGTATACATGAGGCAGTTGTGACATTGCCTCAGGATGCCCAATTCCACCAGATGAACTGGAGAGTATACCTGAAGCTGACCTCTGGACATGCTTGGAAAAGTAAATTTCACTTGTCCTGTGGAAAATCGAGGGTCTTATGCTGTATTATAATAGTGCTGTCTAGGAGATTTGGGAAATAATAGTGCTGTCTAGGAGATTTGGACAAGTGCTGATTTGGGTTATGCAAGTGCTGCAATAAGAGCAGTTGATCTGAAGCACTTGAGTTAAGGCTTGTCTAGTTCTAAGGGAAAATTTGCAGTGCAGACTTTGTGGAACCAGGAAAAGTATACCCCAGCTAACCGGCGCAGCCCGACGTTGCTCTGTGCGCAAGACCGCACAAAAAGAGAGTTGCAGGGTTTAAGAGAGAGATCAAGGAGTTTGGAATTGATCCAAAATGGCCAATAAAATTACAATTTCTAGGCAGTAACCACTCCTACAGGGACAGGCAGGCTGCTCAGTGTTAACCACTGCCACTGGTGAACTCAGAGACTTCCCTTTAGCCCAAGTAAGCACTGGCCTCCAAGAAATTTACAAACAGTTCAGAACAGCAACTCTGTAACTGAACTTTTTTTTAATTATAGAAAGTGGGAAAATAGCAAGATTTTTTTGTTTTTGTTTAAGGATAGCAGAGACACACAAGTAGCAAACTAGTCAGAACAGTGCAATAAATGACCCCAACACTTGTGTGCTAGGTCAGAGGCAGGTAAAATGCAATTTTAAGAAAAAACGATTTTAAATTAAGTGCAACACAAAACATGCAATAAACAGGCTCTAGGTATGTTCTAAATACTGTTTCTAACACAGATATCAACTTTTGCAAGCAAGAAAACGCCGAAAAGTAGGTGGCAATACAGTTTTTCTAAGAAATAAATCAGAAGAAAATACTTAAAATTTGATCTTTTTGGTTCTTCCATCTTTTCTGGTATATAAACCCTGTGTCTACAAAGGGTTGTCCTTGTATTTACTATGCTGTGGGTGATGATTCATTTACTGGGACTAAGCAGAAATTTCATAAGATTGCAAGACTAGAATAAGTTATTTCTTACCCTTATTTCATTGAACTGCACTACTGTAACACTTATAATTGTGCTATACAGTTAATCTACTACACTTTGCACTGTTATAAAGCTTTTTTTACTGTTTCACTGCATTTATGTACTGTTTTATAATATTTTATCTGCATTTTTCATTGTAGATACTGTTTCACTACTCTAATTGCATGTTTTCTAAATTACTTAACTGTACACTTCTTTTTCATACCGAGATCTGTATTTTCTGTTTGTGAATGCTCTATCCATACTTTTCTGTGCATTTTTTGAGGTTTCTATGTTCTAGTCAGGTATCATATACTTGATGTATGTGCAGTTAAAAACATTCTCTAGAGTCTCCTTGCTCCTTTATTTTTTTAAACTTTCATTTAGTGGCTACAGCTAATAGCTATAACAGCGTGCATTACTGTAATTGCATTTTTATTTAATTACTATACTGTAAACTGCTTTTTCATAATGGGACTTGTATTTCCTGTTTGTGAGTGCTCCTTCTGTGCATTTATCGTGAGGTTTCTGTGTTCTACTCATGAAGCATAATCTTTATAGAAGTCTGCTGTTGTCCAGACCTGGTAGTTTTGTTTGTTGAGTTCCCTGTGTTTATGGCAGCCATTTTCTGCTGATAGTGTGTTGTCTTCATAATTGTTGAGAGTAACAGGGTTTCCTGCCCTTCTGTGGCACAAGAGATTGGGTAACAGCAGGGGCTAGTGGGACTGAGTAGTCATTCCATCTTTTTCATTCTTATATCCTTTCTGGTATATAAACACTGTATCTGCAAATTACTATGCTTTTATTTACCAGGCTGTGGAAGATGATTCATTTACTGGGACTAAGTAGAAATTCCTTAAGATTCTAGGACCAGAATAAGTTATTTCTTACACTTGTTTCATTGAATTGAACTTGTGTAAGTCTTATAATTGTGCTATACAGTTAATCTACTACATTTTGAACTATTATAAAGCTTTTTTATTGTTTCACTGCTTTTATGTACTGTTTTATAGTGTTTTAATTATATTTTTCATTGCTAGATACTGTTTCATTACTCTAATTGCATGTTTACTGAATTAAGTGTAAACTGCTTTTTCATACTGAGAGTTGTATTTTCTGTTTGTGAGTGCTCTATCCATGCTTTTCTGTGCATTTATTTAGAATTCTGTCTTCTAGTCAGGTATCATATAACAGATTTATGTGCAGTTAAAATCATTCTCTAGAGTCTCCTTGCTCCTTTGTCTGTTTCCAACTTTGATTCAGTGGCTACAGCAAGTAGCTGTAATAGTGTGCATTACTCTAATTGCACTTTTATTGAATTACTAAACTGAAAACTGCTTTTTCATACTGTGACTTGTATTTCCTGTTTGTGAGTGCATCATCTGTGCATATATCGTGAGGTTTCTGTGTTCTACTCAGGTTGCATAATATTGATAGAGGCCTGCTATTCCCTCTGTTTCTGGCAGCCATTTTCCACTGACAGTGTGTTGTCTTCATTATTATTGAGAGCAGCAGGGCTTCCTGACCTTGTGTAGTACAAGTGATTGGGTAACAGCAGGGGCTAGTAGGACTGAGTAGTGATTCACATCTATTGATTCTTCCACCCTTTCTGGTATATAAACCCTCTGTCTGTAAAGGGCTATGCTTGTATTTACCAGGCTGTGGATGTTGATTCATTTACTTGGAATAAGCAGACATTCCTTAAGATTCCAAGAGTAGAATAAGTTATTTTGTGCACTTATTTCATTGAATTGCACTTCTGTAACACTTATAATTGTGCTATACAGTTAATCTACTACATTTGCACTGTTATGAAGCTTTTTTACTGTTTCACTGCATTTATTTTTGTTTTATAGTGTTTTAACTATATTTTTCATTGCTAGATACTGTTTAATTAATCTTAATGCATGTTTACTGAATTACTTATCTGTAAACTGCTTTTTCATACTGAGACTTGTATTTTCTGTTTGTGAGTGCTCCTTCTGTGCATTTATAATGAGGTTGCTGTGTTCTACTCATGAGACATAATCTTGCTAGAGGCCTGCTGTGGTACAGACCTGGTAGTTTTATTTGTTGAGTTCCCTGTATTTCTGGCAGACATTTTCTCCTGATAGTGTGTTGTCTGCATTATTATTGAGAGTAACAGGATTTCCTCACCTTCTGTAGAATGAATAAATGGGTAACAGCAGGGGCTAGTAATACTGAGTAGTAATTTGATCTTTTTGATTTTTCCATCCTTTCTGGTATATAAACCCTGTGTCTACAAAGTGTTGTGCTTGTATTTACCAGGCTGTGGATGATGATTCATTTAATGGGACTAAGCAGAAATTTCATAAGATTCCAAGAGTAGAATAATTTTCTTACTCTTATTTCATTGTACTGCACTACTGTAACACTTATAATTGTGCTATACAGTTAGTCTACTAAATTATGCACTGTTATAAAGCTTTTTTTACTGTTTGACTGCATTTTTGTACTGTTTTATAATGTTTTAACTGCATTTTTCATTGTAGATACTGTTTCATTACTCTAATTGCATGTTTTCTACATTTCTTAACTGCAAACTTCTTTTTCATACTAAGAGCTGTATTTTCTGTTTGTGAGTGCTCTATCCATGCTTTTCTGTGCATTTTTTGAGGTCTTTATGTTCTAGTCAGATAACATATAGTTGATTTACATGCAGTTAAAAGCATTCTCTAGAGTCTCCTTGCTCCTTTATTTGTTTAAAACTTTAATTTAATGGCTACTGCTAGTAGCTGTAATAGTGTGCATTACTATAATTGCATTTTTATTCAATTACTATACTATAAACTGCTTTTTTTATATTGAGACTTGTATTTTCTGTTTGTGAGTGCTCCTTTTGTGCATTTATCATGAGGTTTCTGTGTTCTACTCACGTGGCATAATCTTGATAGACGCCTGCTGTTTTCCAGACCTGGTAGTGTTGTTTGTTGAGTTCCCTGTGTTTCTGGCAGCCATTTTCTGCTGATAGTGTGTTGTCTTCATTATTATTGAGAGTAACAGGGTATCCTGAACTTCTGTGGCACAAGTGATTGGGTAACAGCAGGGGCTATCGGGAGTGAGTAGTAATTCTATCTTCTTGATTCTTCTATCCTTACTAGTATATAAACCCTGTATCTACAAAGGGCTGTTCTTGTATTTACCAGGCTGTGAGTGGTGATTCAATTACTGGGACTAAGCAGAAATTTCTTAAGATTCCAAAAGCAGAATAAGCTATTTCTTACACTTATTTCATTGAGATGCACTTCTGTAATGCTTATAATTGTGATATATAGTTAATCTGCTGCATTTTGCATTGCTATAAATATTTTTTACTGTTTCACTGCATTTATGTACTGTTTTATACAGTTGTAACTGTATTTTTCATTGCTAGGTACTGTTTCATTACTCTAATTGCTTATTTATGGAATTACTTAAGTGTAAACTGCTTTTTCATACTGAGAGTTGTATTTTCTGTTTGTGAGTGCTTTATCCGTGCATTTCTGTGCATTTTTGTGAGGTTTCTTTGTTCTAGTCAGGTCTTATATAACTGATTTATTTGCAGTTAAAACCATTCTCTAGAGTCTCCTTGCTCATTTTTCTGTTTAAAACTTCCATTTAGTGGCTACAGCTAGTAGCTGTAGTAGTGTGCATTACTATAATTGCATTTTTATTGAATTAGTAAACTGTAAACTGCTTTTTCATACTGAGACTTGTATTTTCTGTTTGTGAGTGTTCCTTTTGTGCATTTATCATGAGGTTACTGTGTTATACTGAGGTGGCATAATCTTGATAGATGCCTGCTGTTGTCCAGGCCTGGTAGTTTTGTTTGTTGTATTCCCTCTGTTTCTGGCAGCCATTTTCTGCTGATAATGTGTTGTCTTCATTATTATTGAGAATAACAGTGTTTCCTGACCTTCTGTTGCATGAGTGATTGGGTAATAGCAGGGTCTAGTAGGAATGAGTAGTAATTTGATCTTCTTGATTCTTCCATCCTTTCTGGTATATTATCCCTGTGTCTGCAAAGAGCTGTGCTTGTATTTACCAGGCTGTGGATGGTGATTCATTTACTGGGACTAAGCAGCAATTCCTTAAGATTCCAAGAGCAGAATAAATGATTTCTTACACTTATTTCATTGAATTGCACTTCTGTAACACTTATAATTGTGCTATACAGTTAATTGTCTACTTGTTGCACTGTTATAAACCTTGTTTTTACTGTTTCACTGCATTTATTTACTGTTTTATATTGTTTTAACTGTATTTTTCATTGTTATATATTGTTTCATTACTGTAATTGCATGTTTACTGAATTACTTAAGTGTAAACTGCTTTTTCATACTGATGGTTATATTTTCTGTTTGTGAGTGCTCCTTCTGTGCATTTATCGTGAGGTTTCTGTGTTCTACTCAGGTGGCATAATCTTGATAGGGTCCTGCTGTTGTCCAAACCTGCTAGTTTTGTTTGTTGAGTTCCCTGTGTTTCTGGCAACTATTTTCTGCTGATAGTGTGTTGTCTTCATTATTATTGAGAGTAACAGGATTTTTTGACCTTCTGTAGCATGAATGATTGTGTAACAGCAGGGGCTAGTAGGACTGAGTAGTAATTTGTTCTTCTTCTTTCTAGATGCTAGATACTGTTTCATTATTCTAGTGCATGTTTACTGAATTAATTAACTATAAACTGCTTTTTCATACTGAGTTGTATTTTCTGTTTGTGAGTGCTCTATCCGTGCTTTTCTGTGTATTTTTTGAGGTTACTGTGTTCTAGTCAGGTATCATATAACTGATTTATTTGCAGTTAAAAGCATTCTCTAGAGTCTCCTTGCTCCTTTATCTGTTTAAAACTTTTATTTAGTGGCTACAGCTAGTTGCTGTAATAGGTGTCTATTGGTGGCTTTGCAGTTGCCCACCCATGCTGTATATTTGATCTGGGACACTCCTCCCAGTCCAGTGTCATTATTTCAGTCTACCTAATAGAGAGAGAACATTTATGAAGGCCAGACCACTAAGATTCTTAACCCTGAATTATCTTCTGTTCCAGCTTTCTCCTTTTCCACTTTCCAAAAAAAAAATTATAAGCTTGTTTCCTGCCTTTCCTGCAACTAGTCTAGTCCACATACAAATTTGCTGTATCCAAGACTGTGTGTAAGCTCCTGAGCCCCCTCCAAGCCTTTCTGTGATGGAGGGAAGACTTCTAGCTTATCAGTGGGAGTGGAAAGCACTAGGTCACATATCTACCACATAAGGAGTGGTTTCTGTCCCAGAAATTGCAGTTATTGGCCATTTGGGCAGTTTTTTCATCTGTCTCAACTTCCTGATTCAAAAGCCCACATTTGTTACCCCCTTTTCCTGTAACTAGTCTACTCCAGATATGGATTTGCTGTATCCAGGACTGCTTGTAAGCTTCTGAGTCCCCCCAAACCTTTCTGTGTTGGAGGGAAGCCTTCTAGCTTATCAGTGGGAGTGGTAAGCACTAGGTAGGCTATCTACCACAAGAGGAGTGGTTTCTGGCCCAGATTTGTGGTTTATTGGCATTTTGGTCAGTTTCTTCCATCTCTTTCAACTTTCTGGCTTAAAAGCCTGTGTTTGCAATTGTTTCCTCCCTTTCCTATAACTAGTCTAGTCCAGATACAGATTTGCTGTGTCCAGGATTGTAAGCTTCTGAGCCTCCAAGCCCTTCTGTGTTGGAGGGAAGCCTTCTCTTTTATCAGTTTGAGTGGTAAGCATTAGGTAGCCTATCTACCATAAGATGAGTGGTTCCTGCCCCAGAAATTGTAGTTTATTGGCTGTTTGGACAGTTTTTCCATCTCTCTAAACTTTCTGGTCTAAAAACCTGCATTTGCGCTTGTTTCCCGCCTTTCCTGTAACTAATCTAATCCAGATACAGACTTGCTGTATCCAGGACTGCTTGTAAGCTTCTGAGTGGTGCCAGTGTCTGTTCTTCAATTTTTCCCTTAGATCTACTAGTTCTCTCCTCTCCTGCACTTATACTACCTTATTAGTCTAGCACTTTACCAGACTTCTTGTAGCCATTATTGTAGCACACAAAAGTGCTACCAGCACAAAACGTTCGACAAGGAAACAGATCCAATGCTTATTATCAATGGCCACCCCTCCAGGCATGTCTAAAGGTCAGTTCCCTGTGCTTTCTCCTATTAACCTGGTGAACTTGGGCATCCTGAGGCAATGTTGAAACTGCCTCATGTACACAGACAACCATCTCCATTTAACTTCCAAAACTCAGACTTGCGAGAGATGCACTTATATATCCAAATTGGAAGCCATGCACTCTCCAGCCATGACCAGAATAGCTGGTCAGGAGGAGAAGGTCAACACTTGCACCACACCACATGGAACACATAGCCCTCCAGAACACACACAGCACTGCCTTCACATAAAAACACAAACCACACACCCACCTTCGTGGAGGCTCTCAATAAAAATCTACCCAAGCAGCAGAGACCTCCAAGGCAGAAATGCACTTGACTACCACAATACAACACTAATCATGAGACACATAAGTCTCCTAAACAGTGTGCCACTCAATCAAAGCCCCTCAGGCAAATCAGCCTGCCCAACACACTAGTCATAGGTGACTTGATAGTGAGGCATACCAATGTCCCACTCACTAGGTTGAATAAGGAGAAAGTAACAGTCAGCTTCCTGTCAGGTGCCAGGATCTGCCACATAACACATGCACTCAGTTCCCTCAACAACAGGGACAAATATAACTCTGTCATTGTACATGTTGGTGTGAATGACCTGAGATGTACCTCCCTGGACTACATAAAAAGAGACAAGGAGGAGCTGTCAGATTATGTAGCCCAGGTGGGTATGCCCCTAGCCCTGAGCAGCATCCTACCATCACCCAGAAGCATACCACAGTACAGGCAGAAAATTATTGATTTCACAATTGGCTAAGTCTCTGGTGTCATTCTAAGGGGATCCAGTATCTGCCTGCCTGGGATGACATAATTGACAGACCTCGATGCTTTGCCAGAGATGGCCTGCATCTGTCAACCCTGGGCTTCCGGATACTGGCCAAGGCTCTTGCCACCCCTATAGTGCCTTTTAGGCAGTGTTCAAAAGATCAAATTACCACCATAACAGCTACAAACAAATGCAATCTGAGGGTCATGTTACTCAATGCTAGAAGTCTAAATCTCAAAATGCACTCACTCGAGGCACTCCTTAAAATGGAGAACATCGACATTTGTGCTGTAACAGAGACCTAGTTCAAGGCAGCAGAAAGCACCCCTGCCCTACCAGGCTATAACGCATTCCACACCTTTCGGCCCCAGAACTTGGACTGAAGCTCCAAAGGTGGTGGTGTTTCCATATTCATAAACGATGCACACACCTCTAGACTGGTAGCCTGACATAATGCATCAGAGATACTTCAGATGCAGCTAACATCTGGTAAGACAGCAATTGAGGTCATAGCCTGCTAAAGGTCCCCAACCATGTCCCAAGACT
Source organism: Protopterus annectens (assembly GCF_019279795.1). Classification (NCBI taxonomy): domain Eukaryota; kingdom Metazoa; phylum Chordata; order Ceratodontiformes; family Protopteridae; genus Protopterus; species Protopterus annectens. The sequence goes on along the minus strand of NC_056732.1, from coordinate 1,900,358,923 downwards.
TGCACTCAATGTTCCTAAGCACCCTGGAGAATATTAAGGTCCAACCTAACACTCTCTTACTAGGCAACTTCAACTACCTCTCCATTAACTGGGTAAGCTACTCATGTACCAATACACTTGCCCAACGTTTCCTGGAGTTCATTAATTCCATTGCCCTGGACCAGCTCATTCTTACCCCCACTAGAGATAGCAGCATCCTTGACCTGGTCATTATTAACATGGATGACCATTGCTCTACACCAATAGTCAGCTCCTCCCTGATTAGATCTGATCACAAACTAATCACCTTGGAAATCCACATCCCTCCCATCCACCCCACCCCTGCAAAGGTAACCACCATGAAAAACTTCTCCAAAGCTAACTTTGGGCTCCTAAAAACAGAGGTGGATAACTTCACTGCACCCATGCAAATGGAGAATACTTGTGTGACCGCAGAATCATACACCAATGCACTCTATGAACATGTACACAAATGCATGGATCTCACCATACCCAATAGAACCAAGACGTTCTCCTCCAAAAAAAGAAAGCCAATCTGGTGGTCCCCTGCCATAAACAAACTCTACAACAGAAGGAGGAAACTGACGTGGAATAAGGTGAAGTCCCAAGATTGGAAAAACTCCCTTATCAACCTCAACAAAAAGTTGAGCTCTCTCATGAAATCCTCTAAGGCTAGCTATGAAAACAGAATTGCAGCAGATAGTAAAAACCACCATAAGGCCTTCTATAGTTAAAGAATATCCATGGCAATACCCAGATTTGCCTTGAGATACTGCACAAATGGCACCTCCTATACAGAGCCAACAGATATTGCCAGTATACTGGCTGACAGATTCAGTGTAACTTTACCCCACTCCCCAAAGGACCAATCATAATACCAGTAGATTGCCAGGTACCCAGTATTACTGCTGCATAGGTTAAAACAGCACTGTCCAAGGCCAAGAATACATCTTCTATGAGACCTGACAATATCCCTGGTTGTGTTCTACATGAACTACAGAGTGAACTGGCACCTCACCTGTGTGCCTTGTTCAATCACAGCCTCACCTCAGGCTTTCTCCCTACCAAATGGTGCACTGCTACAGTCATCCCTCTCCACAAAGGAGGAGCAACTACAGACCCTGGGAACTATTGTTCCATTAGCCTGATGAGTCTGATATGCAAAGTTATGGAATGCATCATCATCATGGACCTAATAAACAAGGATGTAGGGAATCTTCAAACTCTGGATCGCACACAGTTTGGTTTTATGAAGGGTAGATTATGCCTGCTCAACTTGGTCAACTTCATTGAGTCAGTCACCAGAGCTGTGGATGAAGGCAAGGTGGTTCATACAGCCTACCTTGATCTGGCCAAGGCTTTTGATACCATTCCCCACTCAGGAATCAGAAAATCTCACTAAGCTTGGCATCAACCCCTATATCACTAGGTGGGTTGCAAACTGGCTCACAGATAGAACCCACAGTGTGAAAATAGCTGACTCCAAGTCAGACTGCCAACTAGTCATGAGTGGAGTCCCACAAGGTTCGGTCCCGGTTCCTCTCCTGTTTGGTATCTACTTCTCTGAAGTCCAAGACAACATGAAGGGACTCTGGCTGGCAAAGTTCGCAGACGATTTCAAGTTGGGAGCTATTATTAACTCCTCAACCGATGTTGACATCTTACAGAATGGCCTCACTGTGACCAATGACTGGTGTCAGAACCATGGCCTCAAGCTTAATGCCAAATAAATGTGTCATCATCCCCTTTGGGAAAAACCTGGTTCCCATGAATTATCACATCAATGGTAGTCCACTGAACACAGAAGGTGTTATAAGATATCTGGGAACACAGGTTGACAGCAATCTCTCTTTTGATCACCACATTGCCACTGTGGTCAGAAAGTCCTTCTATGTGGCACATCTCATTACTAAGGGTTTTGCATCCAGGAAGAAGGAGGTCATTGTCTCCCTCTAGTCTTCCCTCATTAGGCAAATCGAGTACAATGTCCCATTTGGTATGTACCTCACTAGATACCTGCAACAACTGGAGAGGCTGCAAAAGTACCTTACAAAGAGGATCCTAGGCCTTAAACACTTGTCCTATATGGACAGACTCAAAAAACTCCAACTATTCTCTGTCTCATCTTGCCTACTTAGAGATGATCTCTGCTTGACACACAAAGCCATATCTGACCCATCTCTGTTAGAAATGCTACATATAAAAAAATCTCAATCCCTCTGCACCACATGCTCAAGAGACCTCAACTTCATTACCACAATTAACAGAACATGCTCGAGGGACAGGTTCATAACCCAGTGACTGCCCATGCTATGGAACATGCTCCCCATACATGTCAAGCAGTGCACCTCACTGACCCTCTTCAAGAGAAATATTGATGAGTGTATGGGAAATAGAAATTTCACCCCAGGGATAACAACAGTGGCTCTACTCAACAAAGGCACTGGGAACTAAGTTCGGGTGGCACTATGTCAGGGTAATCCTATGGCTAGGCTTATAAAGGCCCCAGGGCCATTAGGGTAGTACACACGTGTGAACCTATGAACCTATACCTGAGTGGAAAATACTATTGAAGGCCTTGGCCAGGTCAAGGTAGCTGATGTGCACTGTCTTCCCCTCCTCTATGGCCTTGGTGACTGTCCCAAAGACATCGACCAAATTTAACAGGCATGACCTCTCGTTGACAAACCCAAACTGTGTCAGATCAAGTGTCTGGATGCTGCCAATGTCCTTGTTAATGAGGTCCATGATAATCTGCTCCATGGCCTTTCTTTTTGTTTGTGCATTTCTACTTGACTGAACTCCATAGCAGTTATAAAAGTTTGGTGTTATTTTTCGAATTCTACATTTATAGTTGTCATTATTAATGCTGCAATGTATTACACAGTTAAACCTGTGTTATCTCCATTACAGAAGAGTTTTAAAATTAATGCTGATATTTGAGTTGTAAATATACTTCATTTTTGGAGGGGGGTGGGGGAAGAACTTGGGAGTATAATAGTGAGCAGTAAATATGTTTAAATTGTTTGTGTGCATCTTGGCTGCATGCAGTCACACAGAAGTAAGCTCACCATCAGCATATCTTTAAATTACAAATGTATTTATTTATTTATGCCTGTGTGTCTGTTTTCTATTTCATGTCATCGATGAATATGGCACCCAAGAAGAAATCTCTACCCTTTAAGCTACTATACAGTGATGCAGAAAATTAGGTCATTATTTAGGTTTTACGTTGCCATAGAGATTTTAGTTAGGGAGAGGCAGAGATGACCAATCTGCCTGAAACAGGATATGGCAGCAGGTGGTCAACGAGTTTAATGCTGCCATAGGGCATTAGAGAACCTACTCCCAGATATGACACTGGGCAAGTGGCATCATAAACTTTACCTGCCACAGGCCTGCTGCAATTGTCTGGGAACAGGTGGCATTAGGGAGTGGTCCTGCTACCAAGCCACCACAAACTGAAACAGGATTTTCAGTTCACTGTCAGAGATCAAGATAGCTCAGCAGGGGGTTCCACTACAATCCTTGACATTGATGCAGATGTAGATAACTGACCCAAAGTATCACAAGTAGACCTTCCAGATATGCAAAAACAAGTGTCATTGTTATACTTCCAAATGCATTATGTCTGATATATATATATATATATATATATATATATATATATATATATATATATATATATGTGTGTGTGTGTGTGTGTGTGTGTGTGTGTAGATACAGAAACACACACACACACACACACACACACACACACACACACACACACACACACACACACACACACACACACACACACAGTGATAACTGTAAGCCAGACTAGAGTCATATAGAAATGGTGGTGTTTGCTTTGAGTTTGAGGGAAGATCCGACTGTTTGCTAAATATTTTTATGAGAACATTTATAATCTGCACTTCTAAAGAGGGCTGATCACTTTTTCTTCTTTCATTTGCATTGTGATACTTATCAGACTTCTTTCCTTTCCATTACTAACATATAGGCACTTCTGGATTGCAGTCTGCCAGCCCACCTGCACATCATACGCACATATTTGTTTATTGTTAATACTGTATATAAGGTAGATGCAGGCCTATATGACTGTAATGTTTGTCTAGCTTTAGCATCTAAGAAGTTTAACGTACCTTTAGTATAAGAAAAAAATGTGATCAATTTTATTCTCTGATTTTTCTGTTTGCTGTGTTTATTGTTTGTTATCATAGGTCATCCTGAGAACAGCAGGGTGGAACTCCTACCACGTGATGTTGAAGTATCAGTATCCTCTGATGATGAAGGTGGTGATGAAGAGGCAATATCTGGGAGTGTAGAGGGTCAGCCTGACACTAAAGTTGTGACTCCCAAATCCTCTGCCCATATTTTGGACACAGTTAGCATGCCTACAAATTCCCAGGACACAGAGACGTGTGATAAAGGACAGGTTAAGGGTGACACAGCTGATCAGGCTAGTGTGGTTATTTTGGATGTAGAGCCAGTTAATTCTCCTGGTAGCCACTTTGAGAGCATGTTACCACACAGTAGGGTTGGTAAAGGTGCTCGGAGGAGTTCTGCTGTCCACTCTCTTCCTGAAGCTGGTGTGTCATGAGATGCCACCAGATATATGTGTAGGGCCATAGTGGAGGAACAGGCATGTTCCACCCAGGCCTTGGAAGAGACAGTGTGACTACTAAACATCCTGCATTCTAACATGAGTGACTCTCTGGTCTGTGTGGATAACTCCTTAGACAGGATGAATAAGACACTGGATCAAGCAGTTTCTGTGATGGAACATATGTAGTGGGAGGGTAGGCATCCATGTGGCCTGAGAACCGCTACATCTTCTTCTGTTAACAGATGTGGCTGTGCAAGATCACACTCCCATACTGACACTACAACCACTACTCTGTCAGTGATTGCATTGCCCACACTCAGACATAGGGCAAAAGGTCATAGTTCTGGGCATATTTGTGAGGAGTGTTTGTACAGCAAACATCACTCATGTTCAGGTAGCACCTCAGACTTCTTTTCAGGGCCATGGGAGTTAGACTGCAACTGATGGCAGAGGTGGTTCAAGTGGTTGGCGCCAACAATGCTGAGTAGTCTGGCACGCATGGCTCACACCTGTACAATATACCATGATGTAGTGCTGGCTCCATGTGGAGACACATATACACACACACACACACACACACACACACACACACACACACACACACACACACACACACACACACACACACACATGCACACACGGACATTGAAAACAAAATAACCATATCACCTCAGGGTCTATATCAGATAATCAAACTTTCAAATGTTTGAATGTCATATGGTCAAGACCATATGATTAAACTCTTAAAACTTCGAATACCTAATAAAAATAAATAAATAAAACAAATAACCTACCTGAATATTTTAAGCAGTGGGGGCAAACCCTGTGCAACCGCCACACACCCCGCCCTTTAAATATACTAACTCCGGGATCGCACTACAGTGCAGAAAAGGGAAATCTTCCCTTTCCAAGCTGTAGGGAGATCTCCATTAAGATGTTCAAACTTTCAAAAGTGTTTGATCATATAGCTTTGACCATATGACATTCGAACTTTTGAAAGTTTGATTATCTGATATAGACCTATCACCTCACACTATGCAAGCTATCTAAAGAGTACTGCAGAGTGCTAAACATCTGTTGTTACTGTCCCTGAAAATGGCATACTCTGAAATATACGTCTTTCTTACTTGTGTACACTCACTTCTTTGATGTCAGCCTTTCCCTCCTACGTCCCCCTCTACCATGTGCAAATGATGATGATTGTGCCCTGCCCTATGCAGATGTCTTTGTGACTTCGGATTGAATGTGTTAAATGCACACGGTGGATACATAAGCTTACTTATTCACAATATTGGCTGTATCAATATGAATTACAAAGGAAACGTTGTTGATTTCTTGTGCCTACTCATTTTGAATCATTGCTTCTATAATTGTTGAACAACATTGTATTTCAGTTAGTATTGTCATTGCAACAGTTGAAGCATTATATACCTGCTTCTTGGTATAGTTGTGCAAATGAGTGCCTAATTGACCTGTTTCTTGTTTTATAGATGGTGGTCAGTTGAAACGTTTGATGCACACTATTGTTTCTAATATCTATTTTATTTATTTATTTATTTTAAGTTTGATGACTAGGGATGTCCACTGGGCTCAGGGAGCCCATTTTCAGTGGAGGCCCGGGGAGAAAATCTCCATGTTACAAAGTTTAGATACAGATACAATATAGAAAAGAAGAACAATTTACAATTATATTTAATGCTAGAGAGCTGGTGTCATTTCCTAGGTATATGTTACCTTTAGATACAGACACACCCCAGGATTCACGAATCCTCCATGTAAGACTAAATAAGGCTTACTCGGAAACTGCGGTTGAACGGTATGACGTCAGCGTGCCATGCATATTCATGAGGGCATGCTGACTCCACTCCAAGTCTAACACGGACCATGCAGGAAGGCAGGGGGCGTGTCTGACTGCCAAGCAGTACAAAGGTCCATGCCCCTGCAAGTGTCTGAATTGTGAAATGTCAACGCACATGAGCGAGTCCGCTCAAATGTCTACATACCCAACACTACGCTCCCTCACATTGTAAACCCCCAGTACAGTTATAAAATGAAAAACGTTTAATTTTTTTTTATAATTCGTGATATAGCTGCCCGTATTTGCGCATGTTTGTGCGGGTGTGCCTATTGCTTAGTTGCAGTTAGCAATTTCGACATTGAAGAGCATAATAAGAAATGTTTATGTAAGTTAAGCCAAATAGCAATAGTGTAGTGGTAGAGCCTTTGCACAAACAAGAAACATTCACAGTTCGAGTCCCACCACTCCCCTTTCTATTTTATGTTTTAAATTAGTATATGGAATAATTCCTGACATATATGAATAAATTTTTACTGAAAAGCATTGAAATGGCCTATGTATCAGTGAACAAAATGTATATATATATATATATATATATATATATATATATATATATATAAGAAGGATCTTGACATATAATTGCCCATAGCTAAGCAGCACTTTACCCAGCGCAATATAGTTGCCCGTAGTTAAGCAGTGCTTTAACCAGCACAATATAGTTGCTCGTAGTTAAGCAGCACTTTACCCAGTGCAATATAGTTGCCCATAGCTAAGCAGCACTTTACCCAGTGCAAAAGGTTTGGGCAGAGGTGTGCACCGCGCTAACCAGCGCACCATAGGGCAACGTGGAGCAACGTAGAGCAAAGTTGCCTAAACACAGCCACACCCCCTAGCCTGTCTGGACAGTAGTAAAATAAAAAGCAATGACAAGGTTAGAACCCAGGACACTGTGCACCATAATCAAAGTACTGAACCACTAAGCCATGACAGCCTAGGATAAACAGCCACTGTTAACTTACATATACTTATAAATGGTAGATTAACCATTGCTAAGCAGGTCTACAGTCAGCCGAGCATTTTTAAAAACGGCCAATCACAAAAAAGTGCGGGAAGTGTGGCATATTTAAGCTCCATAGGCGGTAATACTCACCATAACTGATTGTAGCTCCCATCTGCAGTTAGAATGGCTGGTGCTGGAGAGGGTACTTGATTTTGAGTGCAACGCTGGGGCATTGAGGAGTCAATATACATGGTTTGGCTCCTTGTCCACCATCATGGTGCGAGGTTTGAGCCTTGCAAGGGATAATTGGCTAGGCTTAAAATGGCTCGCAAGGGCTGTTAGCCTAGTACTAATCTATGAACCTATGAACCTATGAAGACTCCTGCAGGGCCAGTTCCAAGGGACGGAGTACAAAGCAGAGGCTTGGAACCAGTAAGCTCATGATCTCACCAGTGCCACAGGTGTCCCTCGGACTGGTGAGCAGGTCCATCACCACCATGCAAACCTGAAGAGATGGAAGCAGGACCTACTGAACCAATGGATACGGGAGGCCCGTGACATGCAAGATGCCCCACTACTGAGTAGGTAGCCATGGAATGCAGTATGTAAGACATGCTAATTTAGTCTATATAATGGATATGTATGTCTCAATATCCCTTCATTTACTTCACAGCTGCAGGTGTCTGTGCTGTGAATTAGCAAGCCTATGCAGATAGGCTGCTAAGGCTACGCCACCAGGCAGGTTAGTAATTATTCTGCATGTATTGTTATATAAAATAGGTGAGAGAGCCTGGAAAAAAGTGTTGTAGCCCAATAATACAGCCATAAAATGCCCTGAATAATTCCGCTGCATGTACTGTTATATAAAATAAGTCAGAGAGCCAGAAAAAGAGTGTAGTAACCCATTAATAAAGGTAAAATAAGTCCGGAATAATATCTCTGCATGTACTGTCATATAAAATAAGTGAGCGAGCCTGAAAAAGAGTGTTGTAACCTATTAATAAAGGTATAATATGTCTTGAATATGTCTTCCGTATGCACTGTAATATCAAATAAAGGAGAGAGCCTGTAGAAAAGTGTGTAATGTAATTAATAAAGGTATAATACCTGGAGTGTGTCTGTGTCACTTACTTTGAAATGTTGTTGTACCCTTGCATTATATAAATAGTTCTGTTGTATTAAGTGCTGTCAACCCACAGTTGGGCAGTCCCATATAAAGTGGATGAAGGAAGTGCCAGTAGCTGTGAAGCATATATACAGTCCTCAACAGTCGGTTAATGGCTGGCATGTATAGGTAAATCTGGCACACGAGTAGCTTGTTAATGTGTTCCCCAGAAATGTGAGTGTGCTACATGAAATGTAGGGTTCTGTAGAAATTTAACTGAAAATGTCACGTGAACACATCCAGATATGTAGATATATAAATATAAATAAAATATATACCTATGTAGCAGTAACATCTGCATCTTGGACAGTTAGTATGTCAGGTATAGGTCAGGTATATAATGAATTAGCCAAACCCATTACACAACCTAATGCATGTTGCCTAGTGTAATAATACATGTCGGGGATATACACCTGCAGTCAATAGGAATGTAGTGTAGACTAAAAGTACTTATAAGATGTTAATGGAGGTTTCTTTTTACACCCTACTGTATGTGCATAAACAATGCAATTCCACACCTCAATGCGTATGTCTAATCTCAAAACATTTGTTGGGACATATGTCCTATTGTTCTATAAATATCTGCATTTACTTTGATGCATGTGCCCTGTTCAACCACCACAATCTTGGTGGCCTGTTGCCACCAATCATCCCTGCATGCTGTTGTGATGTCCACTGTCGTTCAATATATGCATGTGTTATGCTTGCTGTTCAGCTGTTGGAACCCTGGTGTGTTGGGTTAATGGGAATATTACTGCATGCTGTTACAACTAATTTGGAATGCTGTTGTCTTTGTTGTAATTAAACACACCTAATCACAGAACGTATGGGAATGCCGGTCCCAGCAGACCCATCTGTACCTCTTCAGCTGGCAATTACACCTGGCACCAGCAGGTCCCGTTCCCAGCCCGGGCTCCCCTCCTCCGTTGGTCCTGTGCCACCTTCAGGTGGAAACGCTTCAGGGGATGGGGATCATCCCCCCATTCAAGCATGGGTGGAGAAGGGCCACCTGTCACCCTCCGAAGGGTCTGGGCTGTGGTGCGTAGGGAGATCCAGCATTCAGTCGCTGATCCCCATACACCAGCTCGAGGCGAGAGTGGCATGACTCATGGGTGAGCCTGTCCCTCCTACGCAGCCCCCAGCACAGCCACCCTCAGGGCTGTGAAGGTGCAGTGGTGACTGCCCATGGGTGGGGATCTCAGTTCCGCTGTTTCCATCTGTGGGCTCATGGGCTTGCGATTTCCAAACATCCGTCCCCGTCAATTGTGTTCACCCACCCCATGTGTCATACTCTGCCCCTGTATGTGTCTTGTTTGTCTTGTCTGTTTACCCCCCCAACCTACCTCCCCAAATATACCTACTTCCTCTACCTCACATTCCACTCTCACCTGAAAAAAAAAAAGGGGCAATCTTTTCCCACAAAAAAATTACTCCCCATACATAGCTGCCCATTTTGCACACATGTCCGCTGGACATGTAAACTGATAATTATAATTGGCAGTACAACATACTTTGCTGTCCTCACCCCTCTCTCAGGGGTGGAAGGTTTCAAATTTCACTCCAAATTTATTGCATATGCACAGCTGTTGCTGGTAAAGAAATGGGCAGCTATGGACCTTCCCTACACCCGTCCTGCACATCCTGAGCTGGTTTCCCTACTGTCTTTCCCTCTTTGTGCCCCCTTTTTCACCACTTTCCTATCTCCCCATTTTCTTTTCTTTCAAAGAAATTAGCGTGGGGGTTAGCAGAAGTAAGCACTTTTAAGCAGTAGTTAGCGGGTTTAAGCGAGTGTGCGCATGTGTGCGCTTAGCTAAGTATTGCTAAGCGTCACACAAACCCACGCAAACCCGCTTACAACTGCTTAAAAGTGCCTTAGTCACTCTGTATGTCAGGGCCCTTGTTCTGCTCAGCAGCAAAACAAAACACCTCTGTCAGTCTCGAACCCTGACCTTGGCCACACTAGACTGCATGAAGTACCACTAAGCCACAGCAGATATACAATAACTTGGTGCTGAAATAAATATATCATGCAATACAATGAGTGAATGTAAAGGAAAAATAGGAAGGCCATAACACAAAGTTTGTTCTGTGGATCTTTACCAGCAATTGTTGTGGAATTGCATTACATGACTGTGATAAGAGAAGCAGCCATTCTAGCAGCAAATAATCTTATAGAGGCACTTTACAACCCCCACACAGTATCATAGCAGGACAAACACTGGCATATCTGATTAGGGCAGAGGTCATACTTCCTAACTGTGACTACTTTTCAGGGATGTCCCTGATTGTGAAACATATTTTAGTTGTGTCCCTCTGAATCCCTCTGAAAAGTATGTTAGTCAGAAAGGTGGACAGACCACCTGCCTTGATAAACTAACAGGTACATACCAATCCTTTAAGTCCAGTAAGATAACATTCACACAATAATGCATAATGCTCTCTGTATGTCTGCATCCCCCCACGGATATTTTAAATATACTTGTGTGTTTAGGGTCTACCAAAGATGTAGGTAGGCATACTCAGTACTGGAATTGTCCAGTTTTCCTGAGAATCCTGTGCTAATGTCAACAATAAAAAACACAAATCCTGCAGAAGTGAGTACATTAATATGCACAGTATAACAGTTCACAAACAGTTCACATGCCAAAAGAATACTTCTCAATAACTACTTTTGTATGGCAGTTAATTATATAAGTAGAAAATAAACTACATACTCACATATATCTTGTGTAAGCATTTGTAGGGTTGAGTTAAACTCTACACTGATAGCTCTGTACTGGAAGTGGCAACAGTCAGGTCTGAGTACAACATGTACATCACTGTCTACACCTCTATCTTCAGATATAAGAAGTATACCAACCTTCTGACTTAAACAACAGTCTCCACAGCAAACAAGCATGGGCCCCACTCTGGAAATCTGAAAGGGCTACACCTACATAACTTAGCAATTTATAGCATTGGGTTGCTATGACAGTGAGTACTGCAATTACCACACAGCAGGCTGTATGCATTTACCAAATGCTGGGCACCAATTGGTGCAGAGGGCATCACATGCACATGTACAGATACCTATAAAAGCAGACTGTACTTGCTATCCCCACATGCAATCATTACATTGCACGTGTTATAGCATCTGCAAACCTGGAGAGGAGTAAAAAAAAATGATTACTTAATAAAACAAAAGTTTAATTAAGTAAAACAAATTTACTGAATTGCTAACCAAAAATATTAATTAAGTAAAAAAAAAACTTAAGTAATAACCAAAAAACTTAAGTAAAAGCAAACTTTACTTAATTAATACCAAAAAAAAATTGTCACAACATACACAGACGGACCTGAAAGTGACTAACAGGTATGTAACAGATATGTGGTTACCGGCAAGTAGTAGATGTTTATGAAGAGTACTGTACATACTTTGAAACATGCATATGTGGCAGCAGTAGGTATGTATGCACTGATGCCATGCATAACTACTGCTATGGACAAATTAGTGTGTAGCTGTGTGCAGTGGGACATAACTGTGACATATGTAGCTCAGCATTAAATGTCAAACATCTGATCATGTTATCTATGTTCTGTACAGTACTGTGTATAATGGCTGTTTGGGGGAGTAGTGCAAACAGCTATATAAACCTGGATGTGACAGAGTAACACATGCATGATAGTCATATAATGTGTAGAGCTTACCATTGGCAACTGCTGTACCAGGATAGTATAGTAATGTAGCATTAGCAGCTATAAATACTCCCTGTAATATTACTGTTATGCACACATGTGACAACTGTTCATGTTGTAGCAAGGCCCAACAGGTCATCCGTGAGGTCTATGGACTTACAACAGTGTGGACCTTGTGTGTGTATGGCACACACATATGGAGAGATATTTATGTGTCAGATATATTAGCATCTTAACATGTGCATAGAGCAAGGGGCATACTGCAACTGTTTGTGAAGGGTGGACATATATATGTTGGTATAGGTTGTTATGTGCATATTTTTATGTAGGTTGTAGTGTGTGACAAACAAGACAGCATACAGTGCTGGTATATGACATGTGGTGTTTAAACGCTGTGGGTATGATTTGTTAGGTTTTTAGTCTTCCAGACAGGGAGTCCTGCTAAAGATACATGGGCTGAGAATACCTTCAATGCATTCTGCACAAGACTGTGCGATATTATTACATAACTGTATCCCTCTCAACCTTTGCATAATTGGTATTCCCACATGAATGGTGGACTGTATATGTGCCTATATGTAAATCTATATGTACACCAATGGATGTTTATATGTACGCTCAAGCTCAATGTTGTACATGTATTGCCATCCTTTTTGTTAAAAACCCTGTACCCATGAACTACCACATAGGTGGTAGTCTACTCAACACCAAAAGTATGATAAGAGACCATGGGACACAGGTGGACAGTAGTGTCCCTTTTGATAATCACAGTGCCTCACTAGTCATGTAAACTGTGTACGGTCCACATGTCATCAGAAAAGGTGTGTCATCCATGGAAAAAGAGGTCAGTGTTCCACTCTACTCATCAGTCATAAAACCCATCATAGAGTACAATGGCTCTTTTGGTATGTACCTCAGAAGACATCTACAGCAACTGTAGATGCCAGGCACATACCTCACAAAGAATATTACCAGACTCAAACGGTTGCCCTATGCAGACTGTCTTACAAAACCACAGCTACACTGTGTTGCATACCGCCTACCCAGAGGCAACCTCTGCCTAACATACAAAGCTATGCCAAACCCACAGGTGTTGGACATGCTCCATGTAAACAGATCAAAATCCCTACAAGCTACACACTGTACTGATCTAAACCTTGTAACGTCAAAATGCAGAACATGCTGGGGTGGTACATTCTCATCTCAGACACATACCATACTCTAGAGCTAACTACCTATCAATAGCAAAGAAAGGTCCTCATTAGCAGTCATCATGAATAATCATGATGAATGGATGTGAGATAGGAAATACAACCCGGGAATCACCTCTGTGGCTCTGCATGACAGGGGCACATGAACTTAAATTACATGGGTGTTGAAGGGCAGGGTACCATATGGCTAGGCTTCTATAGGCCCTACAGCTAATAGCCTATTAGCTACCTAGGACCCGATAGACACACGCATGTACTTGTTGCATTAATTGCTATGTGAGGTTGACAGAGTGTGATGGTGAATGTGTAGGTGAACGTGTCAACGTTGTGTATATGTGTGATAGCCTAGTGGGAAACTGTTTATATCATGGTATGTAGTGTTCTAGCTCTGATCCCTGCAAAATATATGGATGCTATTGCTAGGCAGGAAAAGCAGTATGGCATACGGTGTGACGTAGTCCCATGGTGTTGACTGGAGTGTGCCATTGTAGGCTAAAGCAGTACATGTATGCTTACTGATTTTTAACACTAGTGAATACAAATCCTGTATGAACTGTAGTAGCACCTGAAGCTGTAGGCCTACACAGCACAGTATGGTGTATATCCACATTGCTTGGAAACACTGTTTTGTTTATTACCTGTAGTCCTCACACATTACATACCTCAGGCATAAGGTTTTGTAAGTGCTGACACACAGTACTGTATGGTACACAGGTAAAGCTCATCTGGGTTGCCATACCTTTGTGTCTTGTAGGTATGTATGATGTGTGTGTGGGTATGCCTGTAACATGGCCTCGGTCGTATGTGTGTTACAGGATATAAGTGCATATCTAGCAACATGTATAGTGTAGTACAGCAGTATGCCACCTATATTGATGAATGTGCACATATGTTACTTAGGGGTTTGCTATCAACAAGTAGTGTGGTGTACTGGTAGTACTGTAACTGTACTTTACAATCATTTCAATGGATGACATATTTCTGTATGCATTAGCTTCATATATACCTCCTGTGGCTAGGTGGTGCATCGTGTCACATACAGTGTGCCATGTACTGTTGTATAGTCTTACATACTGGTTTCACTTTGTTGCTGTGTAGAACATGGTTTAATATATAGAACGTGCCAGGCACTGTCAGGCAGTTGTGGGCTGAGCACTGATATGTGGTATTAAAACTGTGTATCTACTGACAGCCAATAGGTTGCTATATATGGCATTTAAGTGATATCTGTACTTTAGAATAAGTGTGCCACATGACTTGCTCACAATTATTGTTTTATTGTCTTCCAGGGACATGTCTCACCATTGCAACCCTGCGTATTCCCCTGAAGAGGAGGAAATCATAATATCCACCCTAGTACAACATCACAGCCTGCTGTTCTCCAGTACCAGCCAGGACCAGCATGAGCACACTGCACTGTGGCAAGATGTTGTCCGTCAGGTTAATGATGTAGGCATGCATAACCGGACTTATGAGCAGGTACGCCATCACCGCAGTGATTTAATTAGTCATGTCTGGCAGCATGCCACCGATGTCCACAGACAACAGCTTGCCACAGGTGGTGGTGCAGCATTATATCCACCCTTCACCAGAGTGGAAGAGCTGCTACTCAGCGTGGTGGCTCCTGGCCAACCGCTACAACAGACATGTGTCATCATGGAGGCCAGAGTCACCCAGCAAGTTGACTCAGAGTGTGCAGGTAACATGGCATATCTGTAGACTACTGTTAGCTCGATTGTTAGAACATGCATATGTCAGATGTGTACTGTGTATTTAGAAGATGTGGAGCCTGGTGTTGTGCAATACTGAAAATTTGGAACATAATCTGTATGCCTGTGACTGTCAACCGTTGTACTACTGTAAAATTGCAAACTCACAGCAGCAATGCCATAGTTGTTGACACTGACAAACTGTCTCATATCCTTGTAGGTCCCTCTGGTGTGACAGCAAGACAGCAGACCCATGCTGGTGAGTGTTCTACATTTAATATAGCAAATAACATGCGCATGTCATAGGTGAGTTGTAGGCCATATACACATGTAAAACACCTACACATAATGCATGCTCTGCATGTTTTCTGTGGGACTATGCACATCCCAGTAACATGAGTAGCTGCCTCAAACACATGCAATACACAGAGCATCCCAAACAATTGTGGTACACTGTAGTGGACATTGTATAGGCAGAGTCAATACACATGCACACAACATACACCACTCTGTCATACGCAGTACGTGTTAATATGATACACATGGCGTATTTAGACACCTGTTGTAAGGTCAGACTCCAGTATCCCAAATGTCATCCACACAGCACACATACTATACCTGAGGGGTAGATGCCTATTATGGGGCATTGCGACACTCTTCAACACAAAACACATTCATGTTAGGCAATGCTCCCTATTGAACACCTTACATATCCATGTAACAACTGCCTATGAAATGGTTAATGTAGCCACAGTGCTGCAGTTCAGGTACAGCAAGATAGTTGCCAGTGTGGCACACATTAGTGGCCTTGAGTGACCACATGATGCTGCCTGATGATGGCTCATGGTACTACACTACATCCAGTTACAGTAACTACAGTACTACACATAGCATTCATTGCTATACACCTGACAGTTGTGTGCATCCAGCCATGGTATGTATACCTGTGAGTGATGGTGCACAGGACATTAAAAAGCATTTAATACTTGCACAGCAATGTTGTGTCCATGTACACATTGTGTTCCAGGGTGAGGCCAATCATTGAACAACACATATGCATCAAAGACATGTATACTGTTATTAACAAGGACTCTCTACACTCGCACTGCATGCTGTTGAGCAACACACATCCTTCATGCTGACATGTGTAATAGGACTCTTTGGCTTGTGATACTGTACTCCACCATCATCCACTAATGAGTATGTTCTGGATTGTTGTTGGTGTGTGTGTGTGTGTGTCTACTTTAGTGAGTAGTGTATTTGTGTTCATGTGTGCATGCATGCATGTGTTCATGTGTTCCTGTGTGCATGTGTGCATGTGTTCATGTGTGCATGTGTGCATGTGTTCATGTGTGCATGTGTGCATGTGTGCATGTGTGCATGTGTTCATGTGTACATGTGTGCATGTGTGCATGTGTTCATGTGTGCATGTGTGCATGTGTTCATGTGGCATGTGTTCATTTGTGCATGTGTGCTAACATCATGTACAGATTGTAAAGTGTGTTTCCTGTCTTCCTCTCACAGGTGCTGAGGTTGTGTTGGTTGAGTGCAGCAGGGAACCTGAAGTCACTGCCACAAATAGTAGAAATGATGATACATGTGTTGTGGCACAAGCAGGTTTGACAGGGTCTGTCGTTGGGCCGCCAATCGACAGTACACAGCTTTCCACCCCATCTATGTGCACATTCATACTGCCAATACATCCCTCATCACCAATGGCCTTAGCTGAGGGACAGCATACAGTAGGCATTGACCAGGATAGTGTGGTATCTATGGCACATGCATCCCCTCACAGCAGCCATACCCAGATTCCTGGAATGGTACCACATAGGCAGAAGTCCAGGGGTTCTCGTGGGAGCACTACTGGTCATAATGCCCCTGGCAGACATGCCCCCACAGGTCTTACAACCTCAGGTATGTTCTGGGCTATAATGCAGGCACATGCACGTATGGAATGGTACACCAGACAGGGACTAAGGGCGCAGAGGGAACATAACACCGTTATCAATGACAGTATCCATGACCTTGCCGGTGCCATCTGTAATTACATCGAGGTCATTGATAGATATTGGGGGGAGACATTAGATGCCCTCCGCAATGTCATGTCCATGTGCCAGGACAGTGCAGGATGGCTGAGACGTCAACATATGCCAACAACATCATCGGCTGGCAGTCGTTGCGGATGACACACAAGTCACAGCCGCTCCCGTAGTGGCAGTACCAGCCCCAGCAATGTTGGGGCTGGGCTGTCAATAGACCATCATAGAAGGCCACGTGCACATGGCTCTGGCCAGTCCCAGCAGGGACATGGGTCCAGTCAACATCCCTCTGCCTCTTATGATAGTACCCA
This sequence comes from Protopterus annectens, assembly GCF_019279795.1. Classification (NCBI taxonomy): domain Eukaryota; kingdom Metazoa; phylum Chordata; order Ceratodontiformes; family Protopteridae; genus Protopterus; species Protopterus annectens. The sequence goes on along the minus strand of NC_056732.1, from coordinate 1,900,341,406 downwards.
GTCTGGCTTAGTACCGATACTGTCCATGGCACCCCTGCCAGGCACAGGTACTGTGTCCGTGGCCAGAGACGGTGATCTGTACAGCCTGGCAGGTACAGTCTGTGGCTGTCCCACAACCTCCTGTATATGGCAGCCACATGGTGGAACTGTGTGCATGCAGACGCACACACACATAAACCAAACACCTAGGCTAAAACATACACACACACATTACATCAACATTGACTCATGCTGTACTGTTGTCCCCCCCCCCACACACACACACATGTATGTTGATTGGATGGGTCAATGTTGGGCTCTGGCAAACCAACAACACACCCTGTGCATATGATGAAACTGTGCCACCTCCTGTCATCTGTAACATTGATGCAGGAACAGGCTAACATGGTGCTGATGCACAGGGTGACTTTATAGCAGTGTAGCAATGTCAGCATGTTATCAACAGTAAAGTGTAATGATATCCTTGTAGGTATATCTGAGCAGGCATGATGCATTAAAGCTATGATTATCAATGTAGTATTATTTACACCAGTGTTAATTCCAAAAATGTATTGTCCGCCCATGTGCCACTTGGCTGATGTGCATAGTTCTGGCAGCATGTGCTGGTGAGTGTACAGTATGTGTGTGATGTGTGCTGTACAGATTTGCAGGTGTACATTTGTGAACATGGTGGAGGTGCACTGTCTGCATGTACGTGCATAGTGGACACATGGGAAGGGTGACATGCCCTGTATTACACAGTGTTAACACTTCATAGTTTCTATTGGTGGCCAGTATGCATTTTACTACACATGTTTTTTAACCTGGGTACACATGTGTGTATGACATGGTTTGACACTATGCTCTGGGTGATACTGTTACTATCTGTCATTGGTTTGCATTCTGGTAGTATACACAACCTCAACAGCCTAACTATAACCAATCGTTAGATGATGTCTTGACAACTGACACACAGATGTAGGAAACTCAGCAGCATTTGGACCCTTCCGGTACTATACTATACCAGTAACCAGTGGTATTGACCGCCACCCATTCCTGGGACCACTCCTGTTTGGCATGTAGCCCTCTTAGGTACAAGCAAACACACTAGGGATATGTCCGTCCACATCTGGAAATGCATACAGTGGCCTACAATGCATTCTCTGGATGAGACACTTATCCTCCACAAGGGTATCATACAGACAGATACCTGTTGTCCAACCCATGCTGTAAAGCTATAAGCCAACTATAGCATAGTCATCCACATTTACTAAACATAGTATCCCGACAGTACCACATAGGTAGTAGCCCCCAATATGTAGAACGGGTACCAATGTGTGCATACAGCCAAGTGTTATGTCATCTGTCCGTTGGTATTCACATTTCCAAAGGTATTCTGAAGTCCCTCGGTGTATCACATAAGCAATAAGGGGTCTGTATGCATATCCACAAAGTTGTTGCACACCTATAATGAATGTCCATTATTGACAGACTTTGTTGTGTTTGAACATGTCTGAAATATACCCCAGGCATGAACCCTCACTCACACTATTCTATAGAAACTGTCATGGGTGTGACACAGATGACCTAGGCCACAGATCACTAGCGTGGCTGGCCTTGTCACAAACATACATATGTGACCTAAGGTCTGAGAAGCAGCAGCACAATCTGTCAAAGGTAACAGATGTATTCATGTTGAAAGCAGGCTTCACACCTATGAACTAACTGAGGTCACATGTACATATATGCATTTGCTGTACAGATACCTGAAGTGTGCAATGCGCATATTGTTGTTTTACTGATATGTCATACAGTAGTAAAAGCAAAACCCACAACACATTGACCAACAGTGTCACACACACACACTCAGCAATTGCAGGATTCAAACACCTACCTAACTAGGTTATGATACTAGGAAAGTATGCATTAACATGACGTGCTACATGCTTTAGTGGGAGTTTGCATTTCCACTGCTATATTTGTAGGATGCTGACATCATCAGACTTGCCAAAGAGGAATATTCCACTTTTAAGGTGTTTTCCTAGTCTCCAAAAAGGGAACTCCTCTCAAGGGAAATCACACACAAACATACACCCCCTCCCACACACACACTCAGCAATTGCAGGATTCAAACTCCTACCTAACTATGTTATGATATTAGAGAGATATGCATTAACACGGTGCGCTATATGCTTTACTGGAAGTTTTCATTTCCACTGCTATATTTGTGGGATGCTGACATCATCAGACTTGCCAAAGAGGAATATACCACTTTTAAGGTGTTTTCCTAGTCTCCGAAAAGCACTCCTCTCAAGGGAAATCACACACAAACATACACCCCCCACACACACATACTCAGCAATTGCAGGATTCAAACCCCTACTTAACTATGTTATGATACTAGAGAAATATGCATTAACACGACACGCTATATGCTTTACTGGGTGTTTTAGTTTCTCCTGCTATATTTGTAGGATGCTGACATCATCAGACTAGACATGGTAATGTGTGTGCACTTTGTTTTATGCAATCCCAGGACTGAGCCATGGGGGTCAGCAGGTGTTACCAGCTTGAACAGGACTCCACAATTCTTACCTTGTGTGATCTATCTGTGGCCCAGTTGCCAATCCATCAGATGACAATACATATTTATTCGCAGGTTGTTGATTCTGTGGATACGACATGTGTCTGGGATGTTGGAAAAGGGCTATTCAAAGTCTATGTGGGACATGTGTAGCTCATTTCAGTGATGTATGTCCTGGGTGGCTGCCTTGCAAACAGTCTAGCAGGTTTGGGAACCATGATCTGCCCATGACCAAACCAAAGTTGGTAGGGCTGTGTGTTTGTAGGCTTCCAATAGCTCTGTTTATGACTTCAATCATGATGGACTCCATGGCCTTGCAGATCAGACTTCATAGGCTTATAAGACTATAGTTTCCATGGTCTGTTGTGCACCAACACTTGTGGAGTGTGCCATATGTTGCTGTAACCCATTCAACAGTTTCATATCCTGTAGAGAGGGTGAGGCTCAACAGACTGTTCAGGTGCAGGGTCTGTTTGTTCTGCAGTTCACTTATGACACATATAGGGAAACAATGTAATCCAATTGATGCCATGTTTTCAGCTTTGGAAGGAGCTGTTTACCCATTCTACATGTGATATCTCCTGGTATGATGATAGGGCCTTTTGTCAGTGGGAGGTGGGTATGTATGTATGGGCCTGTCTGACAGGATGTTGGCACTGTCAGTCATTTACAGTTGGCCATGACTCAGGACATATATGAGTGTACATTGCTATTTATGGCATAGCAGAAGGAAGTGTCATGGTTCTGTCTGGACTCCTTCGCAGATAATCTTTCCATATCCTGGATTGGATAATGTTTGGAGTGCACATTGTTTATTGATGATACTGATTGCAGGTTTTTTATCTTCTTTGCTTTTCCACTTTCTATGAACAACCTAAGTATCTGTAGTACATATTTGATTATGACAGGGTTCCAATATATTATATATGTGTCTGTTGTCAAATAACTGTGTGCACAAGGCAGGATTGGTGAATAGTGAGAGATTCCTGCATTAACACATGCAACTGCCAGATATGTGTGGCCCACTGCTGTACTCAGACATGGTGTGTGAGCATGCCCAGTCTGGCCTTTCAGTATGTTGTTGCCTGACATTTGCCTCATTTATTCAAGTGTGTGAGCATGCCCAGTGTGACCTTTCAATATGTTGCTGTCTGAAGTCCACTACATTTGTTGATGTATGTGAACACGCCCAATATTAACATTTATACTATATGTGTGTTTAAAATCAAGTTGTATTTTTACTGCAGGGCTCACCTTTGTGTCATAACTCTACAGGGATTATGATGTACCTGCAGGGTTTCCATGAGACACTTTGCATAGACTTATCAACATTTCTTCATACAGGCTGACCAGTGAAATACTGTCATGGTTTAGTGGTTCAGTACTGTGACTATAGTGCACAGTGTCCTGGGTTCGAGGGCTGTCACTGCTTTGTATTTTCATACTGGGCAGACCAGACTGCTTAAGGACCAGTAAAGCAAATATGAGTATGTTTACCTGCTTTTGCCAAACTTTGACCGAACTTGCTCAATGTTAACCAACATTGCTGAACATTGCTCAACATTGCCCAAAGTTGTGCTAGTTAGTGTGTGCAATTTTGTTTACATATACTAAATAGTGGTAAAAGCTGTTTAGCACTGCTTTATATTGCCTAAAACATGGCAATCATGCCTCAGGTGGTGCTGCAGGGCTGCGTATGTCAGATGCACTCCCTATACATGTTTGAAAACAGGTAGTGTCAAGTTAGGCATCCCTTTTGCTATATGTGCGAGTCAGAGAGAGGTATCATTTCCAGGGTTCCTACTGAGCCTGTGTATGTGCTATGTGTTGCCTCTTTGCCAAGGCCAAAGCATACTGGGCACACCTCCTTCTGCCTACTGAGGCAGGCTCAAGTTGTTCCTCCTCCGAGTCACGCTCTGCCTGTGATGGCCTTGGCAATGGTGGGGGGCTGCTTGGCCCGGCCCTATGCTACTCCTGCTGCAGCTGTTTTCGCAAGATCATATTATGTAGTATAGCACATACCATGACAATTTGGATACATGTAGTTGGTGAGTACTGCAAGGCTCCACCAGATGTGTCCAGGCACCAGAACCGTGATTTGAGCAGCCCAAACACATGCTCGATTACATTTCGTGTTTGTGCGTGTGCCTCATTATGGCGTTCCTGTTCAGGTGTGTGTGCATTTCTGATGGGTGTCATCAGCCACGGCTCCAGTGCATATCCAGCATCCCCCACTAGGTGACCATGAGGGATGTCCCCATTGGCAAATGTCTGGTACAGCTGTGTCAGATGCCAGATATGGGAATCATGGTAGCTTCCAGGGCAGCCAGCACACACATTCAGTATTATGCCCTGGGCATCACACAAGACCTGGCAGTTGATGGAGGGGAAGCCCTTGCAGTTAAAGTAGGCCCTACCCCACTCACCAGCTGGTGCTTTGATGTGTATGTGCGTGCAGTCTATTGCACCCACTACCTCAGGGTATTTCACTATTTGCTGGAAAAGACGCATATTGCTGGCCAATACCTCATGGGAATTGGGGAAATATACATGATCACCGACATGTGCTGACATGGAATTCAGGAACTGGTGCAGTACCCTGGATGCTGATGCCTGTGAAATCCCCATCATATCACCAGTTGGTCTCTAGAAGGTACATGTTGCTAGTATTCTTAGGCCAACACATACCTTGGTTTCCACTGAGATGGGTTCCCCTCTGTTGGTTCTGTGTGTGAGGCATGGCCTGCACAGCTCAACAATTTGCTGCATGAGGTCTTTGTCCACTCTATAGTGCTCCACTATCTCCAGCTCATGTAGCCCCTGGTAGGTTACCCTGGGCCTGTACACTCTTCTCCATCTCCTCACTGTGGGTTGCACAGCAGCATTCACATTGTCACCACCCTCAGCATGTTGCATATGTCGCCTTATAACAGCAATGGCAGCCCCTAACATTTCTTTGTCTCAGTAAAGCTTTTTAAGTTTTCACTTCTCTTAGTTTACTGCAGTGTTGCAGTGTGTCTCTGAGGAAAACATGGTGGAAAGTTGTTTGCAAAGTTTTAAGTGCTGGGCTGGGCTGGGCTAGTGTACTGCCTTTGTAATTGCCTGATTCTGATTGTTTTCACCTGCTAGCTCTGCTAGTTCTACTTGGTTAACTTCCTACTATTTGTTGTGCTTCCTTTTCCCTTTCTGTTTCCACAGGGGGCAGCACCGCGCAAACAAATGCAAACACGCGCAAACCAGCTCACACGTGAGTACACATGCTTACACGGTCTAACACTTGCTGACTCCTGCTTGAATGCACACACACAGGTGCAAACGCGCTTACACATATTTCAACAACCTTACACATGCTTACTCGGGCTTAAACGCGCGCACACAGGCGCACACGCGCGCACACAGTCTTACTTGGATTTACAGGCGCGCACCTGCATGCAAACATGTTGCAGGCACTTCAACAAGAAACTTTAGTGTTATCCACAGCATACACCTTCAATTTCTTGGCTTTAGCTAGGATAACTGTTGACACGCCTCTACCAGTGATGAGTAACTGACGGCAAACACATGCCACTCTGCTCCGATGAGCTTACATTCTTTCATACATATCCCCCTCATGATGTCACCTATCTTCTACTCTGATACTCCCCTTATCCTACTCTTACACCCCACAGACTTTGCTCATATGCCATGTAAAATTGGGATTCACTATCCTTACCCTCATTTGCATAGGATTGCCTTCTAATGCTTGGTTACATCTCTTAGACTGAGCTTCCCCCCTTAGCAACCTCTACTTAGTAGCCATGTTGTCTTCAGCCTGCCATTCACTTGCATGGCAGTTGGATATTTTGAATAAAATTCCTATTTGTGGCTTTTATTTATTTTTTTCATGGTTTTTAGAGCGCAGCACTTTTGTGCGGCGCTGCACTATGCTTAAACTTCGGAGATCGAGGTAAAAAAAAATTATTATTTTTTTATTTCGCAATGGGAAAAATTGCCAATGGCTGTATATTTGGCCATTGGCATGCTTCCTCAACTGGATGTATCCTTTATTTGGAGCTGTCACAGCTCCGTTTTGCTATTTGCAGAATGGTACTCAGTTGACAACGGAGTACATTTCTGCAAATAACACTACTCTTACTCGGACAGGTTAGAGTTTCCTGGATCGCAAATTTACCTCATTTGCATAGCTTTCAGCAGCAAATGAGGTAATTTGCATAACCTAACCCTATCCGTGTAAGAGTCGTTTTAGGAGCTCTCTTGCATGCCCTGCCGGCTGTTCCAGGATCGCTCGGCAGACATGTTGGCTGCATGGAGTCTTACTCTACTCTTAGACTCTGTGCAAGCCTTTGTGAATCCGGCCCACAATATTATTAATGAACAATTTACAGTTACATTTCATGTTAGAAAGCAGGTGTAAATTCTTAGGTACATGGTACAAATTTGATATTTACAATATGTACATATGTGTGGTAGCCTATAGATCATAGCTAGAGAGGCTAGTAATCATAGCTGGGGAGGGGTTTAGAGGTGGAGAGAGAATTATAGGACTAGGTGGGGAGAATGCAGTTGCATTTTCTGTTAGAGTAAAAGTAGGAATGTAACTGAGATTTAAAGTTTTCAAAGTTTGCACAGTTCCTCAGAGAGGAAGGAAGAGAATTCCATTTTTTTTGCTAAGGATAAGGATAGCAGGGGATGACCAGCAGGATGATTGGGTTTTCGGACACATATTAGGTTTTGGTGAGTAGATCTGAGAGTTCTCTGAGGGGTGTAGGGGAGAAGGATGTTGCATAGTGCAGGGCACTTAGAGGCTTGAAAGATTAGTTTGTGGGCTGTGATAATCTGAAGATAGTCTAAATGGTTGGAGAGTTCAAGCCAGTGTAACAAATTAAGGGCAATACTGTGATGGGAGAAGTATTTGGCTTTGGTGACAAATTTAGAAATCTTATTATAACAAACTTCCAATTTTGAAGTGAGTGTGGCAGATAAGTTAGTTAATAGAGGAGCGCCATACATTAGTGAGGGGAGTAGATAGGTAGTGGCAAGCATTTGCCTGATGGAAGGAGAGAGAAATTAGATGTTCCTGTATAGCATACCAAGTTTTATATGAGTTTTCTTAATGTTTTGCTGGCTGTGAGTGTCGAATTTCAGGTGTTCATCAATAGTGACCCCAAGTAGTTTGGCAAAGGGAACAACCTCTATAGTGGAGTAGTTTTGGCTAATGATTTAGAATGAGTTTTTATCAAGAGGGGAAGCTTTTGAGGGAGAGAATAATAGTATTTTGGATTTATTGGCATTTAGTTAGAGGTGATTCTGAAGCATCCAATTTTTAGTGGTGGAGAAAGCAGCTTGGGTCAGTGTCTGAAGCTCTGGGAGGTTGGTGGCACTGCAGATTAATGTGGAATCGTCTGCATATTGTACAGTTTTGGTATTGGGTATGGCTTTGTGGAAATTGTTAATAAAGATGTTAAACAGCGTTGGACCAAGTATGGATCCCTGGGGAACCCCAGTGGGGGTGAGAAGGAAGGTTGAGGTGCCTGTCCCCCATTTTATGGCTTGAGATCTATTGAAGATGTAACTAGAGAACCAGGATAAGGTATTCTGGGAGAGATTAAGGTCGGAGAGATGGTTTAGGAGATGGGTGTGGGAGATGGTATTGAATGCCTTGGACAGATCTAGAAGAACAGTAGAAACTATTTTTCCAGAGTCCCAGGCAAGATTTATTGTCTCTAGAAAGGAGAGAAGTACAGTGGTTGTACTATGGTCTGGATGGAAGCCATGTTGGGTTGGAGTGATTAGTTGGTTATTGGCTGAGAATGGCATGAGCTGAATGTGAATGTATTTTTCTAGTAGCTTGAAAATTGGGGAGAGGATGGCTATGGGGTGGAAGTTGGAGATGTTACTGTTTTTGCCTCCTTTATGGAGAGGTAGAATGAAGGCAGTGGGCCATAGTTTGGGAACATAAGATTCAAGCATGGATCTATTGATCAGGATGCTAATGGGAAGAGCGATACCATCTGTGGCTATATTTAGGAAGGAGAATGGGATATTGTCAGGGGCATTGGAGCAAGGTTTTAATTTGGAGAGTAATTTTTTATATAGGATGTTGAGATGGGTTTAAGGTTGAATATAGGTGGAGGGTTGGGGGCAGATGGTGTTGTAGGTGGTGGTGATGAAAGGGTGGCTTGAGGGGAGGGGTATTGTTAGTGTAGGTTTTGGTCAGTTCAGCTATGGAGTTAGTGAAGAAGGAGTTGAACAGAGAGGCTATTTCAGGGGTCAGGTTTGCTGGTGTCAGGGCAGGGGCTGCTTTTGGTACCTGGGTTGAGAAGAAAATTAATGGAGTTCCAAAACTGTTTTGGGCTTTTAGATTTGTTAGATTGGAGCTTAATATAATAGGACTTTTTGTCTCTGATGATTTGTTTTTTAGCAAGGTTGTGGAGTTGTTTATATTTAAGGAAAGTTTCAGGTTGCTTGTTTTGATGGTATGTTTTCCAGGATTTGTCTCTTTGTAGCATACGTTTTTTAGTATCTTTGGTTAGCCAAGGGGCGGATTTGGTTTTTACTCTTTTTGTTCTTGGTGGTGCTAGGGAGTTGAGGATGTTTAAGAAGGAGGAGTTGAAAAATTCTATGGCATTATCTAGAGGAAGTGTTTTTAGTGGGTTCCAATTTGTTTGTTTCAGGGAGTTAGAGAAGGTAGTTGGGTCAAAGTTTGTGAGGTTATGTGTGTGGGTGACTTGGTGTAGGTGAGGAGAGGAGTGGGTAGCTCGGTAGATAAATGCTGGCAAGTGGTCTCCTATAGGATCGGGTGTGATGCCAGAGTTTAAGATTTTATTGGGATGGGAAGCTAGGATCCAGTCTAGTGTGGCACCTGGGGGTTTTGTTTTATTTGGCCTGGTGATGGAGTTAGTAATTTGTGTATAGTTAAGTAGATTGATGGATATGGTGGGATTGGGGTTATTGATTTTATTCCAGTCGATGTTTGTCTCCAAGTATATAGGTCTCCTACTTAATACTGGTTGAGTTCCAGAGGAGTATGTCCCCCAGAATAGTGGTGTTGTTACCAGGGGGATATAGAAAGTAATGATACAAATTTTTTTGTGGTTAATTTACTTTTGGCAGGCCTGTTACTAGTTCTGCATTATTGAATGTGGGGTTAGGGTTAGGGTATGGAGTGATGGATTGTAGGTTAGAGTAGATTAAGGCTACCCACCACCTTTTCTGTTTGGGCAGTCGTGTCTGAGGGATTGGAATCCAGGAGGAAGAATTTCAGAGTCACTAATGTGAGGTTTTAGCCATGTTTCTGAAATGGCTACCATGTCGGATTGGTTGTAGTTCAATCAGGCATGGAACTGGGATACTTTATTTCTTAAACATTGAGCATTAATGGTGAAGAATTTGAGGTATTTATGGTTAGCTTTATAGTTTGAGGTGGGGAGATTAGCAGTACAGGTAGTGTTTGGTCCTGGATTTGGATGTATGTCTCCAGCTAAGCAGAGGTAGTTGAGGAAGGGTAGTAGTATTTTTGATTTGGGGTTTAGTAGTTGTGGGAAGTAAAGTATTAGCTTAGGTGTGCAGTACTTAGTTGAGGGGGAAATAATTTTATTTTGAAGTAGTGGAGTGGGTTGGGTTGAACTAGTGAAGCAGATATGTTGTGGAAGTGTGTTTTTGAGTGATAAGAAAGGAGGTTGTGAGTGGTGGGATAGGATAGGAAGGGTGGGTGGAGTAGGTTGTGGGAGTAGGAAGTAGTGAGATATAAAGGGAGTAAGACTAAAATGCAGATAGGGTGAGAATGGTTTGATGTAGGAGTCCAGGCATGGTGAATAAGTGTAAAGATACAGTAGTGGGAGATGAATTAGGGAGTTAGGTGGGAGAGGAGGAGTGACTGAGATGGGCAGGTTGAGGTAAAGGGGGGTGGGGCTGTAGAGGAGGTCACTGGTCGATAGCGAGAAAAGGGGGGTGGGGCTGTGGAGGAGGTGACTGGTTGACAGAGAGAGGGAGGGGTTTAGGGTTCCAATAAAGGTAGGAGTACTGGGGGCAGGGTAGGGGAGCGGAGTGAGCCCATAGGGCGAATGGTGCGGGAATAGCTAGAGAGAAGCTGGCTGGCTGAAACCAATCAGCCAGCTGAAGCAGAAAAGTGTGCTTTGTGAATGAAGTACAGAGACAGCAGGGGAAAATGAGGCTGAGGGGAGTAAGATGGCAAAATACAGCTCAAGCCAAGTCAAAGCAGGCTAGTGGGGCAAGTATGAATGAGAGTGGGGGATAGCTTGGGAGAGAAGGAAAATAGATTTAGGAGATCTTAATCAGTAAGTGGGAGATCAGTGCCACCTAGTGGTAAATATATATATATATATATATATATATATATATATATATATATATATATATATATAAGGTAGCATAGGAGGTAAGGGAGTTAAGGACCGCTGTAGGCTGCTTGGCAGGCACGGGGTAAAGCACAGGCACCACGGTGGTGAGCACTATTAAAAGATTGCAGTACATACACTTTATATTTTATCCTGATAGGGCTATTGTTTGGAAGTTCCTTAGAAGGTTGTGGTAGTATCCCGTAATGGAAGTCCTTTAGGGGTTATTTCCTGGACCCTAGTGGGAAGGGCTAATTACACATGCAGTTTGCAGATAAGGAGATACTACAAGGTAAGAGAACAGAGCTGTGTGATAAGCGAGTTTCGTTGCAACTGTTTAATGCAGCATGCAAGATTTTTAACAGTACGCTGTCAGTTGTTGGTCTTTCAGCTTTTCCCGGTTAGGGGTTGCCACAGCAGAACTCCAGTCTGCTAATGATTGGCAGTTGTTTTTTATGGTGTTGAGTTACCAGTTCAACACCCAACCTTCAATGAAGGCACGCCCAGTCAACGCATGTCTTTCGAACGCTCACTTGACCGCAGGGAGGACATGCAGACTCACACAGAAGGCACCCCAACCCAAGCCGAGAATCGAACTGGAGAACCTCTTGTTGTGAGGCAACAATGCTACCGCTGCACCACTGCGGACTATATGAAGTGAAAAAAGACAAACTTGACCGATAGAGAGCAAGCTGAGGGAACGCAGTTAAGGAGTCTGCAGCAAGGAAGAAAACAGTTTGACATATATAACTGTATGTTGCAAAAAGGTAGCAAGTAGATAAAACTGACATAACTGTACATCTCAAACAAATGCTCTGTTCAGGGGCATATTTGTATTTCCATATGAGAGTAATCAGTTATATAACTTTTTATTTCTTTTCAATTTCCACACTTACCCTGTCATCACTCAGTTAAACTTGTGTCCTTGGGGGTTCTCTCTGTATGATGCTACCAGAACACAGCCATTACATGGCTAAGTAAAGGCTGTGGAGTCTGACAAACATTAGTTTTCCTATTTGTATGTGCATGGAATGTTAGGCTTTTTCCTAGATAGTGATTATGTGCATTATCCTTTGCCTCTTAGCCAGAGCCAGGGCATACTATGCACAACTCCATCTGCAGCTGGTGGTTCACTCTTAGACTTCTCATCTGTACCTGCTGCTGCTGCTGACCTTGCATGTGGTCCTTGAAACTGTGGTCCTGCCCCTTGCTGTCCTTATTGAATCTGTTTCCTGAGAATTATATTGTGTAACATGGCAGATACTGTAAGTACTTCAGCAGACATGTCTGGGTCATACTATAGTGCACCTCCTGATCTGTTTACACACTAGAACTTTGACTTAAGCAAACCAAACACACATTCTATGATATTCCTAGCTTGAACATGGACATCATTGTATCCTTGCACATTGGGGATTTGTGGGTTTCTCATGGGTGTCTTGAGCCAGGGCTCCAATGCATAACCTACATCCCCTACTTGATATCCTTGAGGAATGTCACTCCTTGCAAACCTGGTTTTCAGCTCACCAGTGTGCCATATGTGTGAGTTGTGGAAACTGCCTTGGTTACCAGCACAGACATTGTAGATGATCCCTTTGCCGTTACAGACAACCTGACAGTTCATAAAATGGAAACCTTTTCTCTTGATGTACATCCTTTCCTATTCACCAGGTGGCCCTTTTATTTCTATGTGTATGCATTCTACATCCCTAACACTTTAGGTAAGTGTACCACTGCATAGAATTCTGCATGGATCTTGCTCTCTCCAGTGGGTTTATGCAAAACAGATATGCTCCCTTGCATGTGGTAGCATTGCATTTAAAAACTCATGTAATATTCTAGAGGCTGATGCTTATGACACCCTAATTTATTCCCCGTGGGAGTCTGGAAAGTACCAGTAGATGGGAATTTGCAATGCTCAACATACCTTTATTTCCAATGGAATGGATTCTCCATGATTTCATTGTGCCTGAGGTGGGGGTGGCAGAGATTGTATATATTTCCATTGTTTCTCTGTCCACTTGTATCTCTCAATTTCTGTGTCATGCAGTCCATGATAAACCAAACAGGAGTCTTAAAACCTTTCTTCTTCTTGCCTGATGTCTGGCAGGAGCAGCAGCAGCACCTCATTTACAGTGTGTTGCTCATACAGCATAATAATTGTAATTGCAGCAGCAACCCCTAAGATGTTTTTTTTGTTAAGTATAATTGTGTCATTGTTGTCTTTTGGCTTTTCCCGGTTAGGGGTCGCCACAGCAGAACTCCGGTCTGCTAATGATTGGCAGTAGATTTTCACGGTGCCAAGTTGCCAGCTCGACGCCCAACCTTCAACGAAGGCACGCCCATTCATGCATGTTTTTCGGAATGCCACTCGACCCATGGGGTGGACATGCAGACTCCACACAGAAGGCACTCCCCTCACACTAGCTGAGAATCGAACGGGAGAACCTCTTGCTGTGAGGCAACAATGCTACCGCTGCACCACCGCGGTGCATTCCAAAGGGTTTTCATGTACATGATTGTTTTATAGCTTCCTGAATAGCTCTGCCATTTTGGATTGATTGATTTGCATGTGTTTGGATCGTTATGCTTTCATTAGCATATTTCACTGTTTCCCTTTCTTTGGTAGCTCTACACACCATGTAGAGCCATGTAATGAGTACTAAATAGTACACTATTGTGTGGGAGGCATTGGAGACCACCACCACAATCTCTGCACTTTGTGTAGCTGTTAATGAATCTAGCCCTCAGTGATTAGATAATGTGACTGTTGATCATTTATCGATATTATGCTGTTTAGGTACTTTTAAGTAGATATATATATATATATATATATATATATATATATATATATATATATATATATATACATACATACATACACACACACAAGTCACATCACTATACACATACGTATGTTGCAATATTCATGTCAACTTAAACATTTTCAATATAATTATGCAGCATTCACACAGCTATGTGCAGCTGCATTGATATAACAAATGGATACATTAAAAATTACTGTAAAAATGCAATTATTTGCAATTATGATTTCACACATCACAGCATACTTCAAGTGTCTTTGCTGTCTTATTATGTGACACATGCAGCTATTACTTGCCAGAATGAGAAGAAGGTTGTGGAAGTCTTAAAACCTTAATGGAATATACATTCACATTTTCACATTTATTCGTGATATGGAGAAAAGTAACCCGGTTGACTAATTTCATAGTCATATAACAAAGCTGAAAATAACAGCATGAGACAACATCAACGTCTTCTTGCTGCCTCTTATGTTTTACTTAGGAATTAGTGAAAAATGCTGATACAGTACCTTGTATGTACCAGTAAGTGTCTACTGCAAATGTTTTATGATTTTATGCTGTATCCAATAAAATGCTATCAGACATGGTCAGTAATCATGTTAAGAATGGCTGTTAAAAGATATCAGCCACTTCTGTCACTTACAAAACTGCATGATGATTTAGCAGATTTTTAGTTAAAGACTGGTGTTCACAACAACAATATGTTAAGGCTGTCAGCGCTGTCCGGGAATGAGCACAGGTAACTGCCATTCATCGAGGCCACTTACGCTAATGTGTGATGGATGGATGTAAGCCTAAGCAAGGGAAGTCGTAATGAGATATAAATGAGGCATGGAGTAAAACAGTATATGGTAATGAAATGTTTGCTCCTCTACTTGTGATTCATATTTCAATTTTTCTGCTTTTCTATTCTGCCCACATATTCTGTATATAAAGAGTAGTCACCCTTATTCTATCTACTTTACAATCTGTGAAATTGCTGTCACTTGCTGCTAACCTTGCTATATGCCTGTGTGAACTGTTTATCTTGTCTAAGACAAAGCTTCTTGCACTCAGAAACTCTAGCCATCCAAAGAGACTAAGATACAAGCAGGAAAAAACTATAATTTTTCTAATCAGGACATACTTAGCTTTAGAGTGGACAGGGATATTATAACAGTCTTAGTGAGCATGTAGGATCCCCCACAGTAATATTTCAAGAATGTATAGGCAGGAATGCCTATCCCTGTGGCTACTAAGGTATGTGTAGCTCCAGCTATGCATGCCACAGGGACATTCCAAAGACAATCTGGGGACATTTTAGGTATCACACTGGCTTCTGCTTTGAGGACCTGCAGCAGTACTTGCATGTACTTTTGGCCCTTGTAGATCAATGCATCTATTTCTTGGTGTCACCTCAGGACTGAGAGAGGACTGTGTCATTTTATGGGATAGCACATTTCCCTGAGGTTCTTGCACTCATGCTGCAATTAAGGCTTGATCTAGTCCACAGGGGAGTGATATCACAAGAGGAAGCGCTACCATTCCATAAATTGCCAAGTAGTGTGTTATGCTTGAGGGTGTATAACCAATGTCTCTGCCCACATCCTGGCACTGCACACAATTCCCATATCTAGCACACTAGTTCAGTGTATCTTCTCTTCCTGCATGGTAGGATGCCCATTGATCACCTTGTTGGCGAGCAGAAAAATATTTTCTATTTTTTCTATTTTAAGTAGTTAGTAATGGTAAAATGTTTTGCTAAATACAAAAACACCTTTAATTTGTTTTGTCTTCCCACTGTATGTTTTTTTTTTCTTTCAGGTGATAATGGATATTTACTGAGGTATGGTTCATGACATCACTGAGAAATCCAAGTGGAGATTCAGAAAAGAACTTTAATGCAGCCCTATCCAAGACCTCTATTTTCATCAAGAGGGTCTTTAGCCTCATGAAGAGTCATTTTAGGCACCTGGATGAGTCTGTGGGTGCCCTTCAGTATGAGCCAGCTAATGCATGCAGGATGTTTTTTTTGCATGTTGCATTCTGCACAACATGATCATGTGCCAGTCTGGTGATGAAGTGACTCATGCTGTCATTGCAGTTCCCTCAACTACTTGTACAGTGTACTATGACTAATGATGTCCATTGAGTAACAGATGTAAGGGGTCCAATCATATGGCTTCACAGGTAAACAGGAAATGCCTAATGGACCATGACATTAAAGTTTGTGTATCCTTCATTGTAAAGAACAGAGTACAATTGATGCATGTAGTGGTATCTGCGGACTATGCTGTGTGTCACATGGTCTGCTGTTATTGTTTATCTGACATTCCTTCCTGTTTTCAAATACTTATTTTTTTATTTCAGAACAGGTAATTAAATTATTGTTTGTAAAAGTCATTATGTGCTCACTGACCCCTGTTCACTGATGTTGTCAAGTATCATATGATTACTAATCACATTTTTAACTGTTTTTCACAATAAATTCTAGCTAGCTGGTGTAACTAACTCTGCATATACTAAATGTTCTGAAGTAGTACAATTAGTAAAAAGTGCTACTTCAGTATTTAGCATGAGTTCATACTTTGCAATTGAATGAAAACATAATCATGTTGTTTTATGTATCAATAATATTATTAAGATAATGAAGAAAGAATAAACATACTTGTACATAGAACTGCATCTATAACAAATACATAGAATATTCATGTGATAACATAATTGTCTTTATGAAAACAAATGTAATATATGGTTAATAAATAGAAGTCTACATATATAAGTATGTAAATTAAGCTATTTTTCACAAATATAAATATATGTATTTATACATCAAAATATATTTGTATTGCCTCATAATTTCATTTACAGTACTGCATAATCTTAGTCAGTAATTAAAGTGCATGCAGACAAAGATTTTTTAGTGTAGGCCAGTAAATATGTATTAGTATAAAAGCTGTATAAGAGAGTAATTTCTTCCACAATATTAACTGCAGGTACAAGATGGCTGAACTCTTAGGCAGGCACCACATCCTAGTCAGAGTGAAGGACAGTGGAGGGGGATAGACGTTGCAGCATCAAGTGAATGACCAGCACATAGTGAGAAATGAGCAGTTGTATTACTTCTGTATACATTTTAAACCATACCCTCAAATGCTGAGAGCTATTAGGCAGAAAAATATCAAGGAACTCATTATTGTACTGAAGTATATACACTGCATCCATCTTTAGCAGTATTATGTTTTTCTAATTAGGTCACATTTAAATGAACAGAAAGCATCCTTGAATTGCTACATTTCTCTGTGTGTAGATTCTGCCTGAACATAATTCACTGACTGCTACATGCAAACCACAACATTTTAAAGTAGAACCTAAACTGAAAAGGTAAGGAAAAACTCTTGGCAACACACTTCCCTCAAACAGACAAGCTGTGGACCTATATAAAAGTGTAAAAAGTTGAAGGAAGATGTGGTCCTACTATTCATAACTTTTACTAAAGGAAATATTGGCACAGTATGAGAATTCAGATATTAATAAATATTTAAACAAATACATGCTAAGCAAGTACAAGAGTGAATGAAATGCCTTACACAGCAGTAATAGTTTTATCAGTAATGTTAAGGAAAAAATGTGATGTACAGGTAAATAGCCATTCTCTTATGTATTATCTAGCTAGGCAATGGCGAGACCCAGCAGAGCAAGGAACTATGAATTAATTGAAGCCACTATTAAGCATAAATAAAGTAGTAAATCAGTATTCTGTCTTTAATTAATTTCATTAATGTATATAAGCAATTATTTATCTATTTAATATATTTATAAATTACCTCCACACCTCCCCTCATCATGCTAGTTTAGTTCAGTATGCAGATGACTCAACATTAATAGATGCAACCGCAACAATAAATAAGCTCCAAGACATTACCCAAAAATCTTTCTGCTCTGTAGAAACCTGGCTCAAGGAATCAAACCTTCTGCTCAATCACAAGAAAACTAAGTTAATGCTTTTTACCTCAAAAGTTGCCAAAATCAAAAGCATTCTTTTACTGTAAAGTCAGCAAATAATACTGTCAATGAAACTGTAACTCACAGTAAACTTCTAGGTGTTGTAATAGATGACAATCTCAAATATGACCAGCATATACTGCACACCATTAAATCTACAGATCAGAAACTAGGCTCCCTTTACAGGATCAATGGATTCCTTGCAGATAGTGCAAGTAAAACTGGGTCTATATTAAAACATCGAAGTTTCAAAACTTCAAATGTTCTAATATCGAGCCCTATTACGCAAAAGCTGAAAACATCGAACATACAGAGCAGCAAATTTTTTCCTAGGGAAAAAATTTGCTGTTCCAAAACACATACACACAACACAAGCACACCAAACAAACAGCAATCCACACACATACACCTAAAATCTTACACCTAACCCTACACTAAACTATACACACACCACTAACTATCCACTTACCTTAACCCAAACCCTAACCCTAAGGTCTGTCACTATCGCACATTTACCTGACCCACACCCTAACCCTAACTCACTTACCCCACCCTAACCCTCATGTCCATACAATCGCTCACTTACCTGACCCACACCCTAACCCTAACTCACCTAACCCGCCCTAACCCTCATGTCCATACAGTCACATACATACCTAACCCGTGCCCTAACCCTAACTCACCAAGCACGCCCTAACCCTCATGTCCAATTATTGTTTGTAAAAGTCATTATGTGCTCACTGACCCCTGTTCACTGATGTTGTCAAGTATCATATGATTACTAATCACATTTTTAACTGTTTTTCACAATAAATTCTAGCTAGCTGGTGTAACTAACTCTGCATATACTAAATGTTCTGAAGTAGTACAATTAGTAAAAAGTGCTACTTCGGTATTTAGCATGAGTTCATACTTTGCAATTGAATGAAAACATAATCATGTTGTTTTATGTATCAATAATATTATTAAGATAATGAAGAAAGAATAAACATACTTGTACATAGAACTGCATCTATAACAAATACATAGAATATTCATGTGATAACATAATTGTCTTTATGAAAACAAATGTAATATATGGTTAATAAATAGAAGTCTACATATATAAGTATGTAAATTAAGCTATTTTTCACAAATATAAATATATGTATTTATACATCAAAATATATTTGTATTGCCTCATAATTTCATTTACAGTACTGCATAATCTTAGTCAGTAATTAAAGTGCATGCAGACAAAGATTTTTTAGTGTAGGCCAGTAAATATGTATTAGTATAATAGCTGTATAAGAGAGTAATTTCTTCCACAATATTAACTGCAGGTACAAGATGGCTGAACTCTTAGGCAGGCACCACATCCTAGTCAGAGTGAAGGACAGTGGAGGGGGATAGACGTTGCAGCATCAAGTGAATGACCAGCACATAGTGAGAAATGAGCAGTTGTATTACTTCTGTATACATTTTAAACCATACCCTCAAATGCTGAGAGCTATTAGGCAGAAAATATCAAGGAACTCATTATTGTACTGAAGTATATACACTGCATCCATCTTTAGCAGTATTATGTTTTTCTAATTAGGTCACATTTAAATGAACAGAAAGCATCCTTGAATTGCTACATTTCTCTGTGTGTAGATTCTGCCTGAACATAATTCACTGACTGCTACATGCAAACCACAACATTTTAAAGTAGAACCTAGACTGAAAAGGTAAGGAAAAACTCTTGGCAACACACTTCCCTCAAACAGACAAGCTGTGGACCTATATAAAAGTGTAAAAAGTTGGAGGAAGATGTGGTCCTACTATTCATAACTTTTACTAAAGGAAATATTGGCACAGTATGAGAATTCAGATATTAATAAATATTTAAACAAATACATGCTAAGCAAGTACAAGAGTGAATGAAATGCCTTACACAGCAGTAATAGTTTTATCAGTAATGTTAAGGAAAAAATGTGATGTACAGGTAAATAGCCATTCTCTTATGTATTATCAATCTAGGCAATGGCGAGACCCAGCAGAGCAAGGAACTATGAATTAATTGAAGCCACTATTAAGCATAAATAAAGTAGTAAATCAGTATTCTGTCTTTAATTAATTTCATTAATGTATATAAGCAATTATTTATCTATTTAATATATTTATAAATTACCTCCACACCTCCCCTCATCATGCTAGTTTAGTTCAGTATGCAGATGACTCAACATTAATACATGCAACCGCAACAATAAATAAACTCCAAGACATTACCCAAAAATCTTTCTGCTCTGTAGAAACCTGGCTCAAGGAATCAAACCTGCTGCTCAATCACAAGAAAACTAAGTTAATGCTTTTTACCTCAAAAGTTGCCAAAATCAAAAGCATTCTTTTACTGTAAAGTCAGCAAATAATACTGTCAATGAAACTGTAACTCACAGTAAACTTCTAGGTGTTGTAATAGATGACAATCTCAAATATGACCAGCATATACTGCACACCATTAAATCTACAGATCAGAAACTAGGCTCCCTTTACAGGATCAATGGATTCCTTGCAGATAGTGCAAGTAAAACTGGGTCTATATTAAAACATCGACGTTTCAAAACATTCTAATATCGAGCCCTATTACGCAAAAGCTGAAAACATCGAACATACAGAGCAGCAAATTTTTTCCTAGGGAAAAAATTTGCTGTTCCAAAACACATACACACAACACAAGCACACCAAACAAACAGAAATCCACACACATACACCTAAAATCTTACACCTAACCCTACACTAAACTATACACACACCACTAACTATCCACTTACCTTAACCCAAACCCTAACCCTAAGGTCTGTCACTATCGCACATTTACCTGACCCACACCCTAACCCTAACTCACTTACCCCACCCTAACCCTCATGTCCATACAATCGCTCACTTACCTGACCCACACCCTAACCCTAACTCACCTAACCCGCCCTAACCCTCATGTCCATACAGTCACATACATACCTAACCCGTGCCCTAACCCTAACTCACCAAGCACGCCCTAACCCTCATGTCCACACAATCGCACACATACCTAACCCGCACCCTAACCCTAACTACACTAATCCGCACTCAATCGCACACTTACCCGAACCCGACTCATAACCTTCCACCACAGCGCTGAAAATACCGAAGCAACAGAAATGGACAACCAAATTCTTTCCCTAGGAAAAAATTTAATTTTCTGTTGCTTCGATATTTTCAGCTTTCATGTAATAAGGTTCAATATTAGAACATTCAAAGTTTTGAAACTTCGATATTCTAATATAGACCTGAAAATCTCTAGCCACCACCTTCTTATTGCCAACTCTCTTATGCGCCAGTACTATCCTAACAAACTTAAACAATAGTCAAAGAAAGAAACTTGCCTCCTGCTACAATAAAATAACTAAATTTACCACCAATAGACCCCAACATTGTCATACCTTAAAGAAATTAAACTACCTTAGACACTGGGCAAACTGTACATCAATACCCGGATTGGAGAATGAGTGTTCTCCAGCAGCGTATAAATGTACAAGTAATGTCGGCTGGGAAGAACGATTCTGCCATTTCATGGCAGCATATCAATCTGAGATGGAGCTTGGACTGAGAAAACGGAATGGCTGCCATTATTGTATGCTCACTAAGCAGTGCTTTTGTATTTAGAGAATGTAAAATATAAAAAAGAAGACAACTAAAAAAAAATGTAGGTGTGTATGTGTGTGTGTGTGTGTGTGTGTGTGTGTGTGTGTGTGTGTGTGTGTGTGTGTGTGTGTGTGTGTGTGTGTGTGTGTGTGCATGTCTGTGTGTGTGTGTGTGTGTGTGTGTGTGTGTGTGTGTGTGTGTGTGTGTGTGTGTGTGTATGTGTGTGTGTCTGTCTGTGTGTGTGTGTGTGTGTGTGTGTGTGTGTGTGTGTGTGTGTGTGTGTGTATTTATGACTGTGTTTGAGTGTATGTACATGTCAGTGAAAGTGAGAGCAAGCCACTATTTTACACTCACTAAGCAGCACTTTTGCTGTTTAGCAAGTGTAAAATAAAAAAAGAAAAACATTAAAAAAGTGTGTGTGAGGGTATATGCATGTATGAGAGTAAGAGAGAGCTATTGATTGAGTGAAATAGAAAAGTGTGTGTTTATGTTTCTGTGTGTGTGTGTGTGTGTGTGTGTGCGTGAATGGGTGCATGAAAGCAGAGACTCTGTGTGTGTGTGTGTGTGTGTGTGTGTGTGTGTGTGTGTGTGTGTGTGTGTGTGTGTGTGTGTGTGTGTGTATGTGTGTGTGTGAGACAGAAAGCAAGTGTGGTGTGACTGAAATCATGCATGCAAGCAGACGAGACTGTGTGTGAGAGAGAGAGGTCGAGAGACAGTGAGACCAATCTTGTGTGAGTGAATGTGTGAATGTAAGAAGAGGAGACTGTGTATATGTAAGTGTATGAAAGCAGAAGAGACTGTGTATGAGTGTATGGGAGAGAGATTGAGCTGTATGTAAAATTGTCGTGTTTTGCCTGCTTATTATTTTTTCAGTACTATTATTATTTTTTATAGATGTTTGATGTAAAATGCTTCCTCCAACACCATTATCATATACTACAGCAGGTTTGAAACATTAAGCGGAGGAATTATTTTACATTAAAAATATATAAAAAATAATATAGTACATTATCAAGTAAAACACAGTTTTACAGAGTCCATTCTCTAAGTGGAATAGTGCCCTCCAGGATGTGTGTTAATGTGTAATTAATACCCTTCCAGGGGTGTGGAGTTCATTAATTACAAATTCATACACACACTGTCGGGAATTATTGCTTGCTTGAACTACACAACTACCTAACAAATTCACAACTAATTACAGCATACAAATTCATTCATCATCCAGAAAAATGCTCTGCACTGCAAAATGTATTACTGCCCTACTGTCCAGCAAGTGACCTCCATTCCAGTAACAAATTCTTATTGCATACAAATAAGTCAAATAATGCTGCAATAGACTCACTCTACTCCCACTACATTGTTAAACTCTGGAATAGTATCCCCACCCAAATAAAACAAACTCAGTAGTTTCAAATGGGTCTATATTAAATAACTGAAGAGGCATTACAGTGAATGCCTCTTCATCGACACCAAAAGACCGAACAGCAAATTACTCGAACGTCCGAATCAGGGATTTTTTTCCTTGGGGGGAAAAAATTGCTTGGCCATTAGCGTAAATTTTTCCCTTTCCCCACTGTAGTGTGATCTTGAAGCTACTGCGGTGGTGGTGCTGCGGTAGCATAGTCACCTCACAGTATGATGTTGTCCAGTTCGTTTCTCAGCTAGAGCATCTTCTGTGTGGAGACATGCATGAATGGACGTACCTTTATTGAAGGTTGTGCGTCAGGGCTGGTAACTCAGCACATAAAAATCTACTGCCAATCATTACTGAACCGGAGTTCCGCTGTGGCGACCCCTAACCAGGAAAAGCCGAAAGACACAACGACAAGTGTGATCTTGAAGTTGGTATATTTAGTGTGGGGTGTGAAGCCCCCCACTTTGAGTTATTTTTAGTGGTATTTCATTTCTGGCAGGATCTCTGATTCGACCGTTTGTGGAATTCGCTGTTCGGTCTTTCCTTGTCGATGAAGAGGCATTCGCTGTAATGTCTCTTCTGTTATTTAATATAGACCCATTTTAAACCACTACTTAAACACCGTCTTAACCAGTCCTGGTCCTGCACATGCCCATCAGAAGTTTAAGACTTTGTGTTCACTGTACAATGCTCCAAGTACTCTCCTTAAACAGAATACTCTCAACCTCTCACTGAAATGACAAAAGTTTTATACATAACTGCTGCCTTAGTACAATCCACCGAGTTGCATGTGGGCTTTCTGTTTGGTAACTTCTACCTCTGTAAAATCTTACAATGTATAAATGTAACTACTGATTGTGTGTAAATATAAATAGAAATGTAACTACTCTGTATTAAAACGGAACTTAGTATAATGCAATGTAAGCAAATGGAGCTTTTCTCCCTGGTTCTCCTCTTTAACCGATATTACCTAGTTGGACTTCAAGTAAACAAAGACAGACAGATAAATAAATTATAAAATATGGTAACTGAAGGACTAAATTGCTTTCAGTATGTTATTGCAACAATATCTAAAAGATAAGTCAATATACAAATGCAGTATTCCATCTTTAACTGATTCCATTGTTCTAAAACTACAAATATTTATAATGGATGGTAACTGAAGGCTCACAGTGTTTTCAGTAAATTAGTGCAATAAAATGAAATAGATATGTCAATGTATAAATCCTGTATGCCAACTTTAATTGATTTTTATTACATGTAAGTATTTATAAAATGTGGTTTCAGTAAAATATTGCAAACAAATGCATACCATTCACAAATATGAAGCATAATTATCGTTAGTGTTAGCATAGTAGACTGCAAAATGTAAACCCATCAAAATGTGATAGCAGTACAATCTTTCTTCCAAAATATGCATAAGCACTTCCCATATCATTTATCAGAAGTATGCATAATCATTTCTCATATCATTCGACTCAAGTATACATAAGAACTTCCCATATCAGTATCCCATGTTTGCATAAGAACTGCCTGCACATTCTAGTTTACTTTTAGTAAGGATATATAAAAATAAAATTTTTTTTAAGTAAGAAATTGAATACTGTGTAACATTACTTTTGAACTTACTGTGTTCATTTTTCTCTGAGTCTTCCCCTTTTATCTATATTCCTTGTTTTAACTATGCATTCCTTTATTATTTTTATGTTCTTTCTCTCTAACTTCTTTCCTTTTTTTCCAGATCCAAAATCCTGAGGAGCAACCCCACCACATTCCTCCCAGGTTAGGTACTGCTCACACGCTGCTCATTCAGGGGTATCTTCATAGGGTTGGAGTGGTGGCACTGGTTCAGAGCACACCCTATCATATGGGAGCCTGGAAAACCTCACTAAATGGTGCTTCATGTCTTGCTTGAGGACATGGCTGAGGTGCTCATGGGCAGACAGATCCAGCTCATCAAGGTATCGTTTCCGTGGGTGGAAGACTTGCTACTCCATGTGGCTCCAGTGAATGCATCCCCACAGGCCACTACCACCTCAATAGCAGGATATTCCACTGCAACATCATCTGACAGTGGAAACATTTGAGCCTTTGTGGAATGGGGATTTTTGCTGTTCATCACTCTCCATTAACCCTTAAATCTTTATCATCTTTCCTACATCTTCAACTACTTCCCACCCACACTACATTCTTATTAAAAAATGAAAAATAGGGTGCTCTGTCCATCACCAAAATCATAATAGACAACCTATCCCATTTCCTACAGCACAACCTGCGGTATCTCCCTCTTTGTTGTGTCGCCCTTATTTCAATATTTCCTATATCCCCCCTTTCCATTCTTTAAAGCAATCAACATGCCACTATATAAAACAAGGTAAACTGCTTTATTTTTTAATGTTAATAATAAGAGCTGCATAGTCCAGCACTTGTCTTAACTCTTACAACTATGACTGCTCATGGACACATCCATCCAACAATTTCCATATACATACAAAGTCAAACAAAGCCTAGGTGTCTCATGTAGTCCTTTGTACACACTTAACACATTAAGTACTTTACACTTTTGCTGTAAGTAGGAGTGTTTTCCAAATGTCTTCTCCTTGCCTTAATCAGCTTGAATAACCCGCACTAGATTTATTTGCATAGAAGTGTAGAGGTGCTGTTCATAGATAATTGCTAAATAGATACAAGATCTTGAACTATGAAATCCACCAAAATGTCATTAATCTATAACCATATTTAATTAAAATGAAAGTGCAAATTCCTGATTCAGTAAAATATCCCTTTCTATTGAGATAACAAGTTTACCATTGATATAATAATAATAAAAAACAAACAAAAGATGCACTTTGTTTTGGTTATGATAAGGAATTGTTAATGTTTGATTAGGTTTACTGAAAAATGAAACTGAAAATTCCTAAAACACCAGTTATTTATTTAACTTTTGCTTTACTGAAAATTGCTATGCTTATTTTGTGGATAGTCTTAATTCAGATATTTATGGATAAAATAAAAAAAATCAATTTATTAATTAAAAAATCCATCTTCTTAAACTTATATTTTCCTATCATTGCAGGCAAGATATCATCCCTTTTTATTCAACCTAATACAGTCTGTAATTACTGTCCTAAGCCTGCATCATGGCTATATAGATATTTCTTAATACACTTCCTAAACTAATCTGTACTAGATCCATTCAAGACCACACAAATGTATTCTAATAGTTATGCCTGAACGCAATGGATGGACACCCGTCTACAACTCTAATGATTCAATCAGTTTTCTTTTATCAGTCAACAGTCTGCTCAGTGTGAGCCAAAGTATATTATTTTTATTAACAAAACTGAGACTGAAAGGTTATGAAACTTTATGACTTACCTCAGAGTTGCTAGAAACTAAAAAAAAGAGAGACTAAGTGTAGGCTATGTGGAACTTAGTTGAAAATAACACCTAAAGCCATCAAAATTACATCATCTTCAAAGGAAAGTTATAGCTGCACATTTTTTTCAGAAATATTATCAGCTTGACATAAAATGAACGCTCTGGAGAGAAGAATCTTATCTGTCAGACACTACAACATGGTCATAGAATATGAAGAAGGGGTTTGTTTGTCTTTTCGGCTTTTCCCGGTTAGGGGTCGCCACAGCGGAACTCCGGTCCGCTAATGATTGGCAGTAGATTTTTATGGTGCTGAGTTGCCAGCCCAATGCCGAACCTTCAGCGAAGGCACACCCATTCATGCATGTCTTTCAGAGGCCACTCGACCATGGGGAGAACATGCAGACTCCACACAGAAGGCACTCCAGCCGAGAATCAAACAGGAGAACCTCTTGCTGTGAGGCAACAACGCTACTGCTCTACCACGGGTAAATAGAGTAAAATGTTGCTGAGGCAGTCATGACCACCATGCTTATAACCATGTTTACTATGCCCACTGAGTAATGCAAAAGAGGACAACAAGCAAAAGAACACTGGTTCTGCTAAGAAAGATAGTCATATATCCAAATTATGTGAGACAGAGAAAGAGGTGGCATTTCATGCCCTCCATGTCCATGGCTGATAGCTCTTTGGACAGGATGCTTCCAACCAGGCCAGCAGACACAATACCTGGAAAGATCTTTAGACATAAATTAATACTGTTGTTGACCAGGACCATAAACATGGAAAGGTCTGCATCGGGTCTCTGACATTAATTGCGCATTAGAAGGATAAAAACTGTTCTCCTGGCACAGGAAGGCAGGTCGATGAGTGATGGGCTATTGGACATCCCACTTGTATCAGAGACAGAGACAGCTCTACAAGGTCCCACAGAGTAGTACTGGACATTGGTCCAGAGCTTCATTATGCTCCACAGATATTTGCTGGAAATGCCAGAGATACAAGGTGGTCTTCCTCTATAATAGCCTACTTACTTTCCCTTATCCCATTATTAGCTGGCCAACGTAGTAAAGCTATCTGACTTGGGTTATATAGGAACATAAGAGATCCAAAGTGCACACTTATAGTGGATATAAAAAGTGGACACTCCCCTGTTCAAATGCCAGGATTTTGTGATATAAAAAAATGAGACCACAATAAATCATTTCAAAACTTTTCCCACCTTTAATGTGACCTATAACCTGTACAATTCAATTGAAAAACAAGCAACTCTGTTAGGGGAAAAAATATAAAAAATAAAAAAAAAATGTACAATAAGCTGGTTGCATAAGTATGCATATATGGGTCTACTTCATTTAATTGAAAACACATTTCACTGAAACTCATTTCGTTGAAAACTCATTTTACTAAAACTCAGCTGCCTGAGCACAATTCACGGAAAGCTCACTTCACTGAAAACTCATTTCACTGAAACTCATTTTGCTGAAAGGTAAATGCCCTGTTCCCCACTGTAGTGTGATCCTGGAGTTATTATATATAGTAAGGGGGTGTGGGGGACACAGCCCCCCACACTGTGGGG
Organism: Protopterus annectens; assembly: GCF_019279795.1. Taxonomy (NCBI): domain Eukaryota; kingdom Metazoa; phylum Chordata; order Ceratodontiformes; family Protopteridae; genus Protopterus; species Protopterus annectens. Next base: position 1,900,313,664 of record NC_056732.1, on the reverse strand, counting down.
TGTGGGGGGTATAGCCCCCCACATAGTTTGGGTATATATTATCTTCTGGAAAGAGCTATTAATTTGACTTGTACATATCCATGTCTATCCTTTACAACATTTAAAATAGGTGGGAGTCTACAACCCCCACACCCACCTTACTATATATATATATATATATATATATATATATATATATATATATATATATATATATATATACTAACTCCAGGATCGCACTACAGTGGGGAATAGGGCATATACCTTTCAGCAAAATGAGTTTCAGTCAAATGAGTTTCAATGAAGTGAGCTTTCAGTGAATTGTGCTCAGTCAGTTGAGTTTCAGTCAAATGAGTTTTCAATTAAATGAGTTTCAGTGAAATGAGTTTTCAATGAAATGAAGTAGAGACATATATATATATATATATATATATATATATATATATATATATATATATATATATGGGTCACTGTCTTAATGTCGAAACATGGTTTATCAAAACCATGTTTTGATGGGCACAATTTAGCGAAAGTGCATTTTATTGAAATTGCACTTCCGCTATATGGGGAGTGGGAAGTTAAGCATGCAGTTTGCATGCACCGTTAGTTGTAAATCAACAAAGCTATCACTGACATTGTGGTACAATGGGGATAAGGAAATATTCCCTTTTCCCCACTGTAGTGCGATCACATGTTTTCTTTTTTTTTTTTTTTTGGTGTTGCTTTCTTTAGTGAAAGTGCATATTGTCGATGGTATCCACTTTCAACAATATGCACTTTCGCTAAAGTGTATTATCGGAAACACAATTCAATGGATTGTGCTTTCAATAATACAACAGTGACCCATATATATATATATATATATATATATATATATATATATATATATATATGTGTGTATATATATATATATATATATATATATATATATATATATATATATATATATATGGGTCTAGGACAGTCTATCGAAAGCCTGTTTCACCGAAAATGAAATGGGCTGTCACAGTTTCGTGAAAGCACTTTTTAGCGAAAAAAGTGCTTTCGCGAAACTTTCGTAAAAGTACAGGGAATCAGGGGGAGTGGTAGTGGGCGAGATTGGACTGCAGTGGGGATAAGGGCATATTCCCTTTTCCCCATTGTAGTACGATCTTGGAGTGAGACTATTAAAGTAGGGGGGTGTGGGGGTGCAGGGGTAAACATGGTGTGTGTTTTTTTTTGTTGTTTTTGTGTGTGTGTGTGTGTGTGGGTGGGTCTGTGTGTTTCACCTTCCATTTACCGAAACTGCTTTTTCAGTGAAAGCAGTTTTGGTAAACGGAGATCGGCAAGGTTGGATTCGGACAGTTGGTCCGTCGATCAACTGTCCTAGATCCATATATATATATATATATATATCTATATATATATATATATATATATATATATATATATATATATATATCTATATGTGTGTGTGTGTGTGTGTGTATACATATATATATATATATGTATATATATATATATATATATATATATATATATATATATGTATATATATATATATATATATATATATATATATATATATATCTATATATAATCTTCAAATGATCTAAACGGCATAATATACTGATAGTCAAATGACTGACAGTCAAAATATCTAAACTGCAAAGTATCTAAAGACAAAACAATGACGAAAATCAAAGTTATACTGGGGAAGGGTTTATGCCCTTTCCCCACTGCTGCTGCACCTTGGAGCTATTATATATAATTAGCAGGAGGTGTAGGAGGTAGAGGCAGATTGCCCCCCTTCAAAAACATTGAAAAATATGATAAAATCTAAACATATTGACAAATCATTGAAAACTCTGACAATATAAAACCACATTTGTCAATGATTTTCAAGCCCCCCTGCACCCCCATATGGGGAGTTGCACCCCTACACACCTGCTAATTATGTATACCAACTCTAAGCTCACACAATCACGGGGAAAGGACATAAACGCTTCCATAGTACAACTTTGATTTTGTCAATATTTTCCCTGGGATTCATTGACAATCATGCAGGTGCTGAGATATGCCTACATGATGTAAGCATGTTAGTGAGATAAGCAGCAGTCCTAATCGAATATCCATATTGTTCATTTCACTTACATGTTTGCAAGCACCTTTGAGTGGCCAGCAACAGTGTTTATGGCCATGGAAAGGTGCTTGCAAGCACAAGAGCAGCATGTAAACAAGGGTTACGTATAGGCAGTGCACACATATGAACATGCGCTATAGTCCACATGTATAAAGGGCAAGTACAGGAAATGAATACAGAATGGGGGGAGTGAAGTTGGGGAGATGGAACCCTAAACTGTGTTATACTGAATAATGTTGAAGGAGAAATGTTTAAAGGGCACTCATACCCCACAGGCGCATACAATGAAACTGCATAAGAATTTATGACATAAATTCAACAATATTGATGTAATGATATTTAATGACGATGACAATCACAAACTTATGTACATAAATAAAAATGGACATGTTAATAAAGGGTGTGATAGGGACATAACATTATGGTATAACAAAAGGGAGTGAAAATGTGATACACATGAATTAAATGTTGACTTGAGATAACAGCATGGACAGAAGAAACTTTATGGGACGAATACAGAGAATGCAGTTATTGCATATGATGTGTATATATGGGCAATTTATGTATGCAAGCTGACACCACCACTGTATTCCCTACCTCAGCATGTACATATCAAGAACAAAAGGAACTTACAGCTGTAATATCAGGTAAATCAGAAAAGAGCATATTTTTGCAGTGAAATGACAATGGCACCAGTAGGAAAGAGGTCCATCATCTACAACCATGTAATAGGCAAGCAAGTGCTGTATATTTATGTAAATGCTAAATGCTAGTCTAGTATCAAACAACATACATAAGTGGCAAATGACAAGAAAGCGTAGATGATGTGTCAGGAGTCCAGTTTTAGCATTGATGAGTTGCAAGCATGTTTGACATAGTAATACTGGGAATGCTCACATGGAATTACAGGGAACAGAAACATAACAGAAATTCAACAGCAGAAGCACAATAGAAAGTGTTTTAACAGAGGACCAATCACAGCTTCTGATGGCCTGGCAGCATGCCTTACAGCAAGAAATGTTTATAGATTCACTCATCTGTCATTAAGCTGTATAGTGCGACAAAAACAAACACAGTATTAAATGCCTGTCTGCAGAAAGACACTTAATACAAAGCATACTTATATTGTGAATCTGTAATGCATATGAGCAATGAAAGATATAAGAAAAAATTGCATCATGTCATTTTCTGAGCACATGCCAGAACAGGTATCAGTGAGATGCATAAAAATCATGGTGGTCATAGAAATACGTGTATCAGTCATGCCATAAACAAAATCCTTGAAGGGTTTACTGCACTTTCTTTCCATATAAAGTACATGGATGACCTACATGGTAGGAAAATGCCTGAAAAAAGTGGCCCTTTGTGTGTGCAAAAATATTTTATGTGTGAAAGTCACTGTTGTCTAACAGATAGGTGTTACCAGATCAACCCCCTACCTGTTATACAATGTTGTCTTTAGACATCTGTATTGACTGCATGTGCCACGAGATAGCAATGTAAACTGTCACAAATTACTGAACTGAATGCATGCATAAGACAGGACGTATGGATATAATACGATTTATCAGATTTATTCACATTGCTGGAAAGGAGGTATGCAGGTTACTGTCCACACAGCAGTGAGCATTGCAGTATGACTGCTTTCATGACAAAATAGCTGTTTTCATCATATAGGACACACTTTGCATATCTTGAACCCCAGTCTATCAGTGTAGATATGCTATAGAAGCCAGTTTTTACTGCACGTGCCACAGGAGCACTGACAACATGACATGATTTTAATAAACATTTCACTGCCATGCAATCCCAACGTGTGATGATATATTATTGTCCAACAATAATAACTAGATTTAATGGTGTTTACGTAAGGCAGTATATTCTTATTATGTTACCCTATCAGGAATTGAATAGCAAACCACATGACTCCACTGACCAATGACATGTGGGTTGACTATAATCACCACAGTGAAAGTCTTACCACTATTATGACAATCCAACTATGTTAACTTATTATATCAGATGTATGTGTAGTAAACCATGTCTGAGATGAAAGGGATGGGGAAGAGTCTCACACTGCAAATGGATACGTTGTAACTGTGGTGGATGTCATTCATGCATTACAGTCTAAGGTGCAACAATGCTAACAGACACTGAATGTAAATGTTAAACACATGAGCGTTTGACAACAGGCAATGTATATTTCGTAAGAGTAAAATAAATCATTTATTTAACCTAATGCATCATGAAAATGTGGGTATTAAAATGTTGAAGTAAGTGCATTTTCCCATGATAATGTCAATATACTGCCCTGTAAAAAAAGTTTGCACTGCTTATATTAACTCAGTACTTGGTAAATCCAGAGGAGTTTCTATATTCTTTCACAATAACCCTTTTCAAGTGTTACTAGCGTATAAATAAGTGAATGCTTAACTAAAGATGGGCCTTTGCTTTACACGGGGATCTGTTTATGCTCCCTTCAATAATTTGACATAATTTGTATCAGATTTATTAGCAAAATATAAGAATTTATGAGAATCTCATAGTGTTAACTGGAATTGTTGCACTGTATTAGATATAAAACTTGGAGATAAAACATTAATAGTAGATGTCAATGCATCCAGGCATAAGAAAATGTTGAAGAGATTTGTGTTGAAGTTTGATTTATTGTTTGCGGGGATTCATAGAGCACACATTCTGGTTTCAAATCAGGCACATACTCTAGTCTTCTGGGCATGTCTCTGTAATGTGGACTCCTGTCAGATAATAATCTGAATCATTTATTTTATGTAGATCTTTTTTTTCATCAAGATATAGTCAAGCTTTGGAGATCACATGAGAAAATTACTTTTATCCAGTCAGCTTAACAGCAATCATCATTATGGGCCACATTTGTTACCTCCAGCCAGCTTGCATTGCCCTTATATTTTAGCTGTCTGTCAGATTCTGACAATTGCACAGCTGAGCTCCTTAACAGCAGTCAGAATACCCACATTTTCATGCTTTACAGCCAGCTATTTGCTCTGTGTATTTATTACACCCAGTTTCTTTGCACTTATATTTTGTGTTAGAACTATTTCCTTTTTATACTTTACAGCCAGACAGCTTTATTTGCAGTTATATTTTGTGTGACAGAACTATTGCATTTCCCTTGTCAGATTCTGCAGACAATTATTGGTCAGCTTTTCATACTTTACAGCCAGCAGTGCCAAGCACATATGTTTTGTGTTTGAACTATTTGCCTACGCTTTTCATTTATTACAGCCAGGGTGTGTGTGTGTTTCATACTTTACAGTAGGCAGTTATATTTTGTGTTAGAACTCTTTGCATATGCTTTTCATTTATTTGGTCTAAGCAGTGCTGCTTATGCCAAATCGGTTTGTGTTGTTAGTAGCACAACAGGTAGAATACTTGCTTTTGATGCAGAAGGCTGTGGGTTCTACTGCTTTTCATTTATTACAGCCAGGGTGTGCGCATATGTGTGTGTGTGTGTGTGTGTGTGTGTGTGTGTGTGTGTGTGTGTGTGTGTGTGTGTGTGTGTGTGTGTGTGTGTGTGTGTGTGTGTGTGTGTGTGTGTGTGTGTGTGTGTGTGTGTGTGTGTGTGTGTGTGTGTGTGTGTGTGTGTGTGTGTGTGTGTGTGTGTGTGTGTGTGTGTGTGTGTGCGTGTGCGTGTGCGTGTGCGTGTGTGTGTGTTTATGTGTGTGTGTGTGTGTGTGTGTGTGTGTGTGTGTGTGTGTGTGTATGTGTGGGTTTCAATGCTGTTTCAATGAATGTGAGAAGTTTTAATGCAAAGTCTATTTTCATTGTGAGACAGTATTGCTTTGTTTAGCAGATATCTGTTAGTGTTTGTGCACTGTGCTACAAAATTTAAGAATAAAATCCAAATAATTATTGTATAAGTAAAGCAGTATGCACACATTAGTGTTTATGGTAAATGGGGTGAAATTGCCAGGTAATGGGACATTGGAATAGCTGCAGGGGGTCAGTGGTGCCATATTTTGGTTGTCTGTTCTTCAGCTTGAGTTTGAAAATTGATACCCCACAATTCCATTGGGTGGGGGTTACGTAATTATGTATGAAAATTAGATGTTAATCAGCATACAGATTTGTACCTATTTTTCATGGGCCTTGTCCAGATTTTTGATGTTTCCAGGTTGAAAGGTATGGCTCCACCCTAGAACACATCCTCAGTCTCTCTTCCCCAGGAAACAATTATTATGGGGGACTTCAACATAGATTGGAATACTTGTAACTCACAAAACTCTTCAAGTCACATAAACCTCCATGGCTTCACCTAAATCATTATTAGGGGCTCAATAGATTGGAA